>NW_013670236.1:60934-73995 GCF_000517525.1 Limulus polyphemus
AAATTAAAAAAAAACAAAAACAAAACAAACAATAATTTTTTGATGTCCAGCTGTTGTTAAGTGTAATGGAATTTTAAAGTTAAATGACTAGGAAAAGAAAAGTTAGGTTACCCATATATTAAATCTTATAGATGTGGTAACATGACATGTTGTAGTAATCTATCTCAGTTATAGAATTGAATATAATTTATTAATTTGATGGGGATAATCTTTATTGTTAATTACATATTTTTTTATCAATTATATTAAGATTTAGAGCTTTGATTGATGTAATCTCACTCAAGGAAAATGTTTACTGACTTGCTATGGCAATTTAGTTTGATCACAGTTTGTTAGTCAATGTACAGGTAAAGATGAATACAAGGGACATTTTACTGTGGTGATTTTATTTTTTATATTATTTGCTTATCTTGTATATGATGTGTGTTCTGTAACACAATTATTGTTAGTGTTTTGTATAAGTTAAATCCCAGCATTATATCTATAGATGTTATTTAATACACTTATTTGCTTGTGAGCTCAGTTTTATACTGCTTCAGTAAAGGTCAACACATTGTTTAAAATGATTGTTCAAAGTTGAACTTCATCAGGTATTAGGTAAATGTTTTCTCTTTGCCAAACTGTATCTAATTTTTAAAATGTTTTTGCAAAGACATGTGTGTTTAAAGTATGTTTGTTTGTGCACTGTAATATTTTCTAAAAATATTTATGAATGTGGCAAGGTTATTGGGAAAATAAATTAAAAGAAATTTATTACTAAAAATAGGGTTTTCTATTGTTTAATGCAGAGACATGAGTAAAACTAAAAAACAAAACAAAGTATAACCAAGATCAAATATACAAACACACATGTGTGATTGAAATTCTTGTCATATTCCAGTTTAAAGATGGATGGACAAGTAGAATACTGGAAAAGTAAAGATGGTAGTGACCATATCCCACTTATATATATTTAGTGTTCCAATGATCACTTTTTTCTTTGAATTTTAATATTTTGCTACAATTTTTACATCTACTCAAATAGGGGTGACACTGTTTGAGACTATTGATATTACATTATATTAAAATTATTTTGAAGAAACAAATCAGCAAGTCATTGTAACAGAATATATCAGAGTTACATTTTGAGACTGTACAGCATTTTGGTTGCATTTGCAAGGTGTATGCAATAGTTCCTATTTTACTGAGACAAAGTTTCTCTATGAATGTACTAGCTATACAGGGTTGAGTATGTTATATTAACTATTTCCATACAGCTGGGTGAAAGTGAGCACCACAATCTTTTACTGAGTTTCATTCAAAATTTAATTAAACAACTTTATAATCAATGTGTGTTAATAAAATTTGGCATCAAAATGTAGTTTATAATTCAAATTTTTATTTTATGCAAGTTTTAATTTTAAATTTCCAAAGGAAATATTTAAAAAAAATTCCCATTCTTCATTTTTGTTTCATGTCTGCACTCTAAATTCTTCCCTGTAGATGTTATATCTTCCCTAATATGGTTTTCAGAGTGGTCAACCAATCAGAAACACAAACTGTACATAATTACAAGCAAGAATATAAAGCTTATTACAGTTTCTTTTTTTTTTTGGTGGGCATAAATAGAAGTTGGCCTTAGATCCTTTGTATATGATAATGTTTTTCAATTCCAAGCAGCTAACAGACTTTTTATTATTCTATTTGTAGCACAGTTAGAAAACTAGTTCAATTATAATAGTTTTGGGACATTCTATTCAATTGCCTGATATATTGTTTCTTTTCTAAAATGCTTATTTGAAAGCTACATGAATTATTTTTTTGGAAACATAAATGTGTAAGATTCACTAAGGCTTACGGGCAGTTAAAGCACAAAACAAAGATCGCACAGTATTTACAAAATGTCTATGGTCTCCTGAGGTGATTTATTTTCTTTGAAGGAGTCTTGTGATTCAAAGTACAGCAATGAAACTATATAGTTTAATCCTACGGAGATGGGGCATAATCCAATGAGCATAGCTCGTATGGAGAATGATACAGTGCGACAATATTCATGATAATTCTAAGCTTTCTCAATGTATCTTTACAAAAATTGGTCTGAGTTTGTTAAAGATTACTTGTATTTTGGATGCAAAGAATAAGATTATTTTAATTACATATTTCAATTAAAGATTTGTTATTTTTGTATTTTGGTTATTTGCACTAAGATTCTGAATATTTTGAGTATTGTTATCAGTGTATTGTGCAGTGAAATGCTTAAAATGAGAAATTTTCTGTTATATTTTTAAAAGTAATTTTTTTACTTTTTTGCAAAAAGTTAATTTTTGATATCTTATTTTCCTTTCCTATCCTTTAGCATTATTACTTAACACAACACACATCAACAGATGTTCTTGGGGTGACCATGGCAGCGACACATTAGACGTCATCAGAATGTTGGGACATTTATGTACTACACTAAGCCTGATAAGCCGAGGCAGTTTGGCTTATATTTAAAATATTTAGTAAACCTTTCTAATATGCATTTTAAAACATAACTAATGCATAATTAACTAAAATATAAAACTAAAACCTAAATAAAATTTAATTGTCTTTCAAACTAACACATTTATTGGTGAGAAACAACTCTAAAGTGTTAGCAAAGACAAAAGCAAAAACAATGCTAAGAGGGTTCGACAAGTTCTCTTTGGAATTCTTTGCGCCAATTTTTAAACTAACTGTTGGGAGACAGAATTTAAAAATGTGGCCTTTCTATTGGTACAAACATCTAGCTCAACTAAGTATAATTGTCTGAGAAATTGAAACTCTATATGTTGAAAGTGGGCATGGTATCTTTCAAGTCTCTTTTCTCCTAACATCCCCTAAAGAGCTTGAAAGAAGAATGTGTAAACAGAGCAATTAACCTAAATCCTTTCTATATATAGAATGTTTAGTATATCCAACTCGTTTTCAAGTTACAAAATCTTAAAGGTTAAAACTTTGTGAAATTGTGCGTCAAACTGAAGTTTAAGAATTTTACTTTTAGGTTTTTTTTAAGTAAATGAATTAAACTTAGATAATATAAAACTTTGAACTATAATGTAAATTTTAGTGCTAATTTTGTTGGTATACATTGATATTAAGATTGCTTAATTAAATTTTGAATGTAACAAAGTAAAATCTTGTGACATGCACAGTACAGGAGTGTCTATAATTATAGGGTTAAAAAAAACAGATTTGGAAAAGGTTAACAGTTGAAATTATGAAGATAATTAAATTGAACTTGTAACAAATTGTATCAACCAACTTTTACTGAAAGTTTTAAAATAATTTTAAAGCCTCGCCATGTTGCAATGTCTGGTCATGCTCTATCTTATGACCATGCATCTTGACAATTGTCCTGCATGTAGTTGCCATTGTAAAAGGCTCTGCCATAAGGCTGTCATGTTCAAAGCAAATCACTTATCTGCATAGATTCCATAATCTATCTAGTATACAAATACAGTGCTTGTTTCAACATTCTTATCACACAGAAGTTCACAGGCACTGTTTCTTGTGACTTTACCTGGGTATCTTCATATTGAATAGCAGGAATATATGTTTTATTCTCCAGCTACTTGAGGTATGCTACAATGTAATGGATAAGTAGTAGAAGTATCTTGCTTGTACATGACATGTGTCACTTTTCTATACAGAAATCCTTCTTCATTATGTTATGTATTGTTATCTGGATCACATGATTAGCATTTGCTACTGTCCTTTTTATTTGTTGATTCTTACCTGTTAAAAAATACTGCACTTTAGTTACCATGGCTTGGGTACAACTTGTTACACTCCCTTTCTAGATGGTCATGGTATTGATCCATATTCCTTTGTTTTCCATTGCCTTTAAGTACAAGGAATATCCTTGTGTTGGAAATTTTAAATACCTAATCTGAACACATCTGTATAAACTAAGTATGAATATTCTAAAACCTCCACTGCCACTTATAGCTATTACTTGACTGCCATGGTTTCTTCCTTGCCCATCTAAGCATTGGTCTGATTTTTTCTTGCTTGCTCTGGTTTTTTATACCCCACTCAGTTGCCCTTGGTGATAATTGTCTTGTGATACTCTCCACCTATGTCAATGTGCTCTCTATCCTGGTACAGTATAGAAGCACATCATTCAGATAATTTTATCACTTTTTTCTTGACAAAGCATCACTAATGGGTTTCCCAGTATTACGATCGTTCGGAGATACTTTGAATGTTATCATGTTATCTAGTTGGTTTTGTAACAGCAATAATAATAAAAAAAATTATTTTCTTTCTTCTGATTGGCAAGCCAATTATGGTATGAATTCCCAGATTATTATTCCAACACAGAGACAGATTGGGTCTCTCCTCTCCCACCTCTGATATCTAGTGTCGAACAACAATCAGAGGAGAGTTACTTTCGGTTGAGACTGTCAGTGGTCTTATTCGTAATGAGATGGAGACATATATTTGGATCTGTGGTTGTCTGTTGGATTTTCAGCCCCCCTGTGTTTCAACGGTAAGTTTACAGACTTGCGGGACCAGGGTCCGGGGTTCATATCCCTAACGTGGATATGCCAGATGGCCCGCACTTGTTTTGCTCTAACAAAACAACTTACTTTACCTTGGTCTTTAAATGACCTATGAAAAATGAAGAGGAAGCCACTTTGGGATAAGCTGCCTATGATTTGTTTTTTTTCTGTTGGTTCTTTGAGTGTGTGATGTTTTGGGCTTTTTCCTGGCTGCTTTTGAGCCTTCAACTTAATTGATGACTGAAAAGTCTGGGAGTGAATTTTTTTCTCCAAACATGGAAATTATGGTTCATGCTGGAAAGTTTACTTCTTAGTTATGTGAAGGGACAGTTAGGCTTTATCCATCATATCCACCTCGTCCAGAGTTCCATTGTCTTCATGAATGCCTTGCTTCAGGGATGGGGTACATATACCAACAGTCAGGAACTCCAGAGTCTATGCACAGATGACGAGGCTTCCCTACACAATGTTTTTGTCCTTATTCTCTTCAACAGGGCAAGGTCTTATGGTCTGGGCTTCTTAAGGGGTAAATTGTCAGGCTTCACTCTGACTACCGTTCGATTATTGCAACTACATATTTTTGATTCCCCAGTACTCTCCAGATTCCTCACATCATTTTGGGTAATTGGTCCCAAATGACCATTCCATTTACCTAACAGGTAGACTCAGGTTACATGTTCTTTCTTTACACCTGTCTGTGACCTGGCTCTTATATGCCATGTATCCCCTTTTACCCGCAGGTTTATTTTATCATGGCTGCTGACCTACGGACATCACAGGTCAGATTGATTTGGGCTGTTTGTCCAATGAACACTTTCTTATTCTCTCTACATCCTCAGACCAGTTCTTCTTACCTAACACTCAGACAGACCTAACAGACAGGAAAGGGGTTCAGTCCTTTTCTCCAATTCATCTGCTCTTTCTTTCTCTGTGTATCCAGTCAGATTTCAATCTTCATTATGTTCAGTGAGGTCTTGAAGGTTTTATTGCCTGTACTTATACTTTTAAAAATACTAGACAACACTTTATTCTGGGTTCTCTTTGAAGGTGAGGTATCTTCTGTGAGTCACATCTGATCAGATTTCTCTTTTCTATGGCTTTAGCAGCCTGTTCGAATTGCTTGCTGGACCTCCCCAATACCTTTATCTGATATTATTTGCCTGATCTGGCAGTCTCTTCATCTGAGGGTTTTTACCTTCTTCCTGTAGCTATCTGCTATTTCTGCTAGATTATACAGAGGAGTGAGTATTTTTATTTCTACCTTTCAGGGTCCCTTACCTTGTTTTCACAGGATCCCACTCTGTGGTGAGTGTTTCCCAGACAGGTATGCTTTTATAAAACCAATTCTGCACTAGCAACCACTATTTCACTATAATTACTATCAATTGCAACAGGCTTTGTAGAAATGAGGTCTTCCATAAAACCACCTAGGAGCTGACCAGGTGGTATTACCATATTTGCTGGACTGCCACTCATGGACTATCATGAGTAAAACTAAAGGGGATCCTGCCCCTTCATGCCAATTATTTGATTGAATAAATTTGGATTGGTTTGCTTTTAAATATGTAGGGAACTTAGTTCACCTATTGCACTGTTTCCAGAGCACTGTTCCTCAGGACTCCCCGATGTGCATTACTCCCCAGATTATACTACTGGAACTAGAGAGTTCTTACCACACCCAGTTTCCAGTCACAGGAGTGATAGACAGAGGATTTTCCTCCAGAGTGTTAGAGTGATTTCTTCCACTCTTAGAGAAGAGAGCGAAGTTGGGGCCCTCCTACCCAAGCCCCTGGATGTTTTTTCCCAGATGTCCGTAGGAGCGGCACCAGCCTATGTGGGAGCCTACTCAGAATACTGGTTCAGATTTGATGCTTGGCTATCTGGTTGGGGTGTACATGGTTCTTCTTTTTGATCAATATTGGTTCAGTATAATGTTCATAGAAGGAGGGCCACTATCTTCTTATGATTCTGAATGTGGAGTGGTCCAATCCTGGGTCTTTAGTTGAGCACAGTTGTTCCACGTCCTCCCCATAATTCTGGGGGCAAGTGGAATGTACTTTGGTCACACTGTTGGGGAGTGAGGAGGAATGTTCATAATTCCGGACTGGATGAGTTTTGTTTCCCTTGGTTGAGTAAGGCATACACAATCCCACCATTCTGAGCCTGGGGTGTTGTCTTTTGGGCTTCTTCCGGTGGAGGAGGTTTGTCTGCTTCGGTGTTGCTTATTTTCTTATTTGTGATTCCGGTGATTTGAAATGCATCACTCTATGGCTACAGGTTGGGATCTAATCAGAAGTATATCTATATATAACATTGCAGTCCAATTGCCCTAGCCACCAACGTGGGATATAGGGACCAAGACCCCTTAATTCCAACCCCAAGTAGTGGAACCTTGGCTACTTGGTTGGGGCTGGCCTGTAGTGATGATCATTCATGTACAATTCCATCCTCGTTACAGGAACTAAGTTCAGGTTGAAGATCACACCTGTTCAGGATGTAGTGTGGTTCTCCCACTCAGGTACCACTCTTATCTTGGTACACCCATGATGAATGCAGTTGCTTTCTGTATAGATAATGTCCTCAATGGCCCCTGCACCTTCTCAATGTGGGATTCTAGCTATAAGTGGCAGCAGAGGGAAGTATGTATTGGAAGTTAAAATTTTCCTCCGCTGACACTCTCCCACCCTTCCTCCCCACTAAGAGCTGGTGTTAGAGACTGGGATGGTATCAATCTCAAAAAAGTGAAAAAATTATCTGTATGATATGCTTGTATACAGTACCAGGATAGAGGGCACATTGATGTAAGTGGAGAGTATTACAAGCCAATTATCACCAAGGGCAATTGAGTGGGGTATAAAAGACTGGAGCAAGCAAGAAAAAATCAGACTAATGCTTAGATGGGAAAAGAAGGAACCCTGATGGTCGAGTAATAGCTATATGTGTCAGCGGAGGTAAGTATTATTGGAAATACATTTTCAATTTAGGAAAATGTTAACTTTTGCATCAGACTGAGCTGTTACATACCCATCCTAAAAACAATAAATTTTCAGTGTCATCACAAGACTTACTAAACACCAAACAATATTGTAGTTCTGAGACATTGCTTTCTGCTGTAATGTCTTATCAGCTGTAGTTGTCAGTTGACTTATTGATTTGTATATTCAAAATCACTTGAAATTGTTGTTCTGATACATTTTGTTCCACCATGACTTTTTACTAGCTGTAGTTGTTGTGTGACTTGCTGATTTGCATATTCAAAATCACTTCCATATAACTTACTCAGTCCTGTATTACCCATCCAAGATAATGCCAACTTTAGCACTTTTGTGGCAGGCTCATGCAATTTGGGGAAATCAAGTTGAATTTCACTTTTACAACAATACATTTGGTAACTCTGAGATTTCTTAATGTATCCTCTCAAAATCTGGTAAAAATATTTTTAAAGATCACAAGTATTTTGTACTCAAATTATTATAATTAAGTGTTTTAACTAAAAAATGTGTTATTTTTCTATTATAGTTACTTGCATTCAAACTATTAACAAACTGAGTGCAAGATGATTTTCATTTCAAGTATAAAAGTACTTTTCTTTGTCCTATAGTTTTTATACTTCATTTGTATAATCTCTAGAACCTCCTAAAAAGATATCAAAAGTTTTTTAAGGTAAATGTTTATATTTTATTTTTCATTTTCTCTACAACATCGCTATTGCTAGCTATTTTCATTAATGTACAATGCAATGAAGTAATTAAAATTAGGAAATAGGAAACAAAATTACATACTTTTAAATTTTTTTGTAGAATATCTTTAAAGATTTTCCTTTTGTTAAATTTGTAATTTCAGGTTTTTCTTTTTCACTTATAGTTAATTTTTAATGTTGTATTTTCTTTTCTTGTCCTTTACCACTTATTATTCATCTCAACACAAGTTAACAGTGCCCTCAAAGTATATTACAGTTTCTTTGGGAGACATGCACAATCCTTCTGCAAAATTTTCTTTCAGCAAGTAATATCATAAACCTTGAGAATGGATGCAAAGTATGATGTAAATTTAAAAAATGTTTAAATCTTTTAACTATGCATCGTAAAACATAACTAATACATAATCAACTAAAATATAATAATAAGACCTAAATACAATTTAAACTATATCTCTAACTATAACATATTTAGATAAGAAACAACTGTAAGTGACTTGATCCAACAGTTCTACAGTCAATTACAAGTAATCTGTGATGACAACTGTTCACCAATGTTAAAATAACCATTGTTAGATTATTATGTAAAATGAGCTCTTACTAATGATTATACACATGTATATGTAGCATCTACATGTAGGCTATAAAGCTCAAACAAATGTGTTGAAGTTGGCTGTGGCACCTGTCAGGGTTGAAAAAATGTATTATTTATTCAGAGAACTTTGAAATCACTGACTCAAAAGGTTATGTCAGCATCTTATTGTCTAGATGTACCTCTACTCAGTTATCATTGTATTATTGAAGATACAGAATGCCAAAGTAGAGAATTTTCATAGCTCGTTGGTCACGTGACAATACATCTGAAGTTTTAAGTAGTGTTTTTAAGGTTTATTTTGAAATAAAGGACTTAAAACTTGAATAAAATAAAACTTTGAATCGTAACATACATTGATAGTAAAGGTGTTTAATTAAATTTTGAATGTAACACCATGACTTGTGTAGAAAAGCATTTAAAGGGGCTCCTGTTGTTAAACGGTTAAGATATTTTAGTTTAGAGGATGTTTACACAAATGTTGTGACATGTTTGATTTACACATCTGATCTGTTTTTTTCAGTTCCATTGTTCAATATTTTTCTACCTTTCATACTTCATTAATTTTGATTTTCTGAGTATTTTATATTGAAGGTTTCTAATATTTTGAATTCAGATTTTTTGGTAATTTTAATGATATTCTTAGTGACAACTAATGAATTTTTGATTATGGTACTGTCCATTTCTTCCTCTTGTTTGTGTTGTAATGACTAAAAATTATACGAGTACATAATTAAGTAAAGTTCTAGTTGAGAGATTAATTTGTTAGTTCGTGTATCAATGATGCTGCACAAAAAGAAGAGTATTGAGTGAGTGTAATGTGATACAAATTATTTCCTTTTTAAATCTTGACTGTTTCATTTTAATACTTGTTAAATAATTGTGCTTTATCAGAAAAATACTTCAATTTGCATTAATCTCATAAGGCAAAAGATGTCAGATGATTTTAAAGTTTTATGAACTTCAAGTTTATAAACTAGAAGCTAAGTAAGTGTAATGATTATTGAAAGTTTGTTTCAAACCATAATTTAAAAATTATAAAATGAATAAACCAGATAAAGTGTAGTTAAATAATTGAAAAATAAGATAAAAATATTTAGCTTGTTTGATAACAGCTCGTGATTGTTCAAAAATTGACACGGTTTCCGAAGAACTGAAAGAAAATAACCACAATGCCAATGATTCTAATTCTCAGCAGAAAAATAATTTTCAAAGTAAAAAGGACTGTTTAATAGAAGCAAATCAGGTTTCTACAATGCACCAGCAGGCTAAAAAGGATAAAGAAGGGCTTATAAGTAATAGCAAACACAAAAATCCTGAAATGCTGGAAAATTTAGATATTGAACTTATCCATGCAACTCTTGAAAAGGCTCGTCGTGTTCGTCAGAAAGATGATGTCTTTGGTAATGAGGAAAAATCAAGGTACAGTGTATAATTTTAATTACTGAATCCATACTCATGTATATCTTTTATTTAGTGAAACTTCTTTTCTGAGTTAAAACATAGAAAAGACTACATACATGATAAAATTTAAACAGCCAAAGTGTCAAAAATTTGTAAATTTTCAACTTTTTTGAAAAGGGAACTAAAATGGTTTAAAAGAAGAAAAAAAAGGAATTAAATGCTAAAATTGTTATAACAAATAACTGAATTTTGATGGAAATTTCATTTACCTTTAGAGCTTTGCTACAAGTGAGCCAGTTATTCTACCAGTTATGATAAAGTGCTGAAGAACAAGTACTTTGTTAATTAATATAAAAATTATATTACATATTTATTAAAATACAGTATTAATTAAACCGTATTTGTGTATTTGAATATTAAAGATAAGTGGTAAAACTGTTATTGCTTGTACAGGTGGAAAAAAATAAATTTCTTTATTAAAATCAGGTAAAATTACCTCTGAAATACTAAAACACTTTTCTTCTTGAGTTGCTTTTGTGTTGTCAGTTCAACAGTTATGTGACTTGAAGTTCTCAATGCAATGCACAGCATATGTCAACTTACCCACAATTCTCTGCTCTTCCATTTTCTACAAGACAGATTTTCTTGTTACCAGTCATGCTGGTATTTTCTCTCACTACAAATTCTGAAGACAATGTTAACTACTGTTACTAGTGTTTCTGCTAATATTAGAAATTTTACAATTTCTTTGGAAGCCATACTCAAGTAGTCTGCCTCTAGTGAGCATGATGTATTGTTGGCTTATGTTGATGGTCAAATTTTTTAGGCTGTTATTTGTGTTTTAACTACTGGTTTCCCTGGTGGGTTTCATGTTCATGTGAGCATTCAAATGTAGAACATTTGTCTTTCTTTGTGAAGATGATGATGAAAAAAAAAGTATCTTATTTAAGCCTATTCACATTCATTGTGTGAAAAGCATCATTTGTTAGCTAGCCCTAATTCTGAAGAAATTTCTGCTGGGTTGTTGTTTCACCTTTTCTCGGGTATGGAACTGATTGTGTTGCCTGAGGGTTCTAATGTCAAATTGAGTGATTCAGTTCTTTATATTTTCTCTTGATTTTTAGGTTATTGTAAAATGCTTCTAGAAATCAGCAAAATGTTAACAGCCTTTTAGTACGATTATCTTCTTCAACTTATCTCACTTCTCAAACTTTTGATCCTCTACTGGGAGGATTTTCCATGTGATTTTTTGCTTTGACAAGTGCCAGTTTTGTGCATGCATAATGTAATTTGTTTCATTTGGAGACATGTTTCTTCAGAGTAATTATTAAATATCAGCTATTCTTGTTCTTACGAATCTTTTAGTCATGATCAAATTTATATCTTGTGGTCTTTCTTTGCTGCAGTTCTCATGGATGTAGTTTCTATTATTATGTGGCTATTATTCATTTGATAGATTCCTGGCATGCCTTCTTACAAACTAACAGATGACTTTGAAAAGCTTCTTCATTGCATTGTTTGTATGTTTGCAGGATTTTTTCATTTGCTCATTTGCATTTCTTTCGTTCAGAATAAGCATACCAGCAGGAGAGGATTAGGGTTTAAGCACTTCAGATTAGTTCTGATAGTAATTTTTTTTTCTTCCTTATTTCCTTTACAGTAGAGGTAAGCAA
The DNA here is from genome assembly GCF_000517525.1 of Limulus polyphemus. NCBI lineage: Eukaryota > Metazoa > Arthropoda > Merostomata > Xiphosura > Limulidae > Limulus > Limulus polyphemus. The sequence goes on from NW_013670236.1 coordinate 72,809, forward strand.
CATTGTACTTGTTGCTCTGGATCTTAACAAATGGCCAAACATAGATGTAAGTAAGTGGGATTTTGTTAACCACTTTCTTCTGTTCCAGATGAATCTGTTATCTGGACTGATGGAGGAGTTGTCTTGGATAATTGGTTTTTTCTATGAGGCCTTGGGTTTGAAAAATTCTTAAAGTCTTGTCTTGATGTCTTTCCTCTTCCTTATGAATTAATTTGCTTACACATTCTGGATCAAAATATGTCAAATATCCTTCAAAAAGGAGAAGCTGAAATTGTTTATTATATTTCTCAAGGTTTTTAATCCCATTTTTTGTGGTTCCATAAACATCAGGAGATTGGAGACATAGATTTATCTCTGTTAATTTTTTTGTGGAGATATCTCAATTTCAAATGCAAAACATGAGGTTGCTGGGGAAATATCCTTTACATGGCTATTTTCATAGGGGGTAGTTTATCAGTTCACTGCTCTTTCCTTCAGTTCCTTATATTTTCTGTCAAGCAGTCTAGTTTTGCTGGTCTTTTCTATTCACTAGACATAAGTTTTTTCAGGAATGGATAACTTCTTTTGACCCATTTGTCTATTCAGTCTCTTACAGTTATTCATTTTACCACCAAGTTGGTTATATTTATTGGATGGTTCATAAGTAATCTCAACTCTTATTTAGTACCAACACAATATTTGATACATCTGGTGTTTTGAATCAAAAAAGTTCAAGAGACATTTCAGTGCCTCCTAGGTCTAGGACTTTCATGCACTTACCACCAAAGAGATCCTTTTTAGTTTGAGGATGGTGGCCTCAATTCATGTTTTCATTCATTTGTGGTGCACTCACAGATGGCATCTCCATTGGGACCTTGCTTTTTAGTGGCAACTAAATTCTCACCTGTTTTCATTTAGCATACCTATTTTTATCATCACTCTTGTGTTTCTTCAGTTTGGGTTGAACCAACAATTTATGTCATCGGAATGTCCTTTTCTTCTTCATCCTTTAGATCTTAATCTTTTCACTGATACTTCCTTTTTAGTTGAAGTGCTGTACTGGGGAGTCATTTTCATTGTGGAGTGAACTCATTATCATTATTAGTCAATTTAACAGAATTGTAAAATACACAACACCATGGATGGTAAGACGCAAGCCAGGATGAAACTTCAAAAGCTAATGTCGTCCAATGGCTATCTTAATTGGT
>NW_013670236.1:74859-83023 GCF_000517525.1 Limulus polyphemus
AGCCAAAAGCAAAGCTACTCGACGAGAGAAACCTGATCTCCTCACCAAGGACCTGATAAAAGCCAGTCGTGAAGACAAGGGACGTGAATGGTGGGATGTAGAACCAGTGATCGAGGTTAATGAAGAGGGAGGGAAACAAGGGAAGGGGTGCTGGAGGGAAAGGTTGCAGTTGGTGTAATCTTGGAAACCATGGTTGAGCTGGCCAATTGTGAGAGATCAGAAGGAGTCATCAGGGAGTGGTATGAATGAGAATGAAGTAACTGGATAGGAGGATAAACATAAAGAAACTTGTGAGACCTAAAATCCAATGACAGCATTCTTCAAGATCTGTTTTACAATGATTTTAAGGTTATTTAGTTATTTCTGTAGCCAATGACAGCATTCTTCAAGATCTGTTTTACAATGATTTTAAGGTTATTTAGTTAACAAACAAAACAAACATTATTTCACAGTTTCATCATATATCTTGTTTCATAAAACACTACAATAAAGCAGATGGAGTAGCCAAGACATTAGCTTCATGTAGCACCTATTTTAGCTAATCTGGTTTTATAATTTCATGATAAAATTGTATTAGGAAGGAGGCATAATAATTTCAAACCTTCATTTTACTGTATGTTTTAAGGATAAGTTTTTGTCTGTTTAAAGAAAGAATGTGTAAGAAGTTTTACAGCATTTGGATTGTAAGCTTTCAAACACTGTATTTCCCATTGATGAACAGAAACTTCTCTTTTTACATTTTCTTGATCTAATGATCATTAGTTGCATATTGTTACTATAAGTTTACTTTTTGTGGGTTATATTTCAGTTTTGGCAGTTTCTTTTTGTTTATTAGTATTTTAGTTCATGGATCTTTTAAAGTCTAATTTTTAAGTTTTCTGTTTAGAAATGGAAAAGAAACCAAGACCGTTTTTGAACAGAACAGTTTTAAAGTTTTAGTGAATAATGTAATTAGGATATACCTTTTGACAAAATAGGGAATCAACTTTTAAGTTCCTAAGCTACCAGTTATTATGGTGTTGCCTTGAACCAGATGTCATACTTTTAGAAAAAATTAAAGAAGTATTTGCAGCTTATTTATGGTCAAGCTTTTATTTGGATTATCCTCAAACTTCTAGCTTATTTAAGTAATTTCCTTAATTTCAAGAGTAGGATTCGTATTCTCAAGTGTTCTTTTGCTGTGTACAACTTTACTTGTCAGTACTATTATGAAGTTTACTTGAGGAAACAGTTTGCTAGTTATCCATATGTGTACAACATCAACAACTTATGTCCAAGTGCATTGAGTAATTTTGTGTTTACTGTTGTATCAGCCATGACTGTGACTGTGCTCTTGCTTTTGGTGACTTAGTAATTCTAAATACCAGTAATGAACAAACTCTTTGTATCAAAGAATCATTCATTGTACATCAAATTAAATAAAGTTAGTTTAAACAAGTGATCATTTTCTTTCTTGCTGAAAATGTAAGTAGGACTTTTATTCATCTCATACAGTATGAAAAACTATCAACATATTAACTAAACCAATATGATCCTTAAAAAACCTTAAATATATAGTATTGAATTATTCTTAAAATATTATATTATTAGTTGCAAGGCATGTGTTGCATGTTTTTTTGTTTATTTGAAATAGTTGAACAACAGATATCCATCTCAGGGTCAGAGACTTCCTCCTGAAGGTCTTGATAAATCACATCTTGATGCTTACGAACTTTTGTCCACTGCTCTGACTAATAGTGTCAGAGCTGAAGCCGAGAGCTCATCCTTAAATCAAGAGATAAAGAAGAGAAAAGCAATGAGCTATGTAACACCAGAGAATCTTGCTGCCCTGAGCCACATTCAAGCTTTAAAGATTCAAATTTGTGAGTTGCTCTTAGATGGACATGTTCATGCATCCAGTTATTCGTTACGGAAAAGAAAGCATGAATTAATGTGCAAATACAGTAAATCCAGGTAACTGAATTGAAGTTTATTTTGTAAATATTAAATGTAATATAATATCCGATATGGTACTTCCCTCCTCTCACAAAATTAGCTATTCTCGTCCAGTGCTGCCCTCTATATGCAAACTTTTCTTTATGCATGACACAAGTCTTCCACTCTCCCCTATTTGAAGCAAATGATTCCAACATGCCACTCATGCAAATCATCATGCGTCACTCCTCCACCAATAGTAGCATGACATACGTGATGCATGTGACTCCCTTTATACGCCTCTACCAAACTATTACTTCTCGGTTGGCAGCTCTTGGATGTGTTCCTTTGTTTGTTTCAAATTTCACATTCAACTTTAGTATACTCATGAAATTGTTTTCATTTATATCACTTTCAAGTTTATTAAGACCGTTTCTTCACTTTAATTTAATCCCTGTTTATTACAGTCGTATTATTATTATTAATAATTTCAAAATTTGGTTGACTTCTCTTGATATAAATTCTGATGCCACTTCAGGGGTCACACCTGCGACTAGTGCTATGTCACAGGCCTCAGGTGCAGGCAACCCAGCAGGAGATTTATTGGCATTTATTTGTAGGGAGATTAAATGCTACGTGGGTCAACCTCTATATATTCGGACTGCTCGGACTTTGTCTTACCATCTAAACTCTTTTACGGTATCTCTCTAGCATCCATCTTCTCTTTGAGGCTCTCCACCAAACTCCTGTAGGGTTTTCTGGTGACATCCTCTCCCTTCTTTCCTCCATGTTAGCTCATTTGTTATCTTTGGCTCTGGCTTTGCATACATGGTTTCTCTGTTGTTGGGACCTTCTAGGCCGTGATGCGACCTTTAACTTGCTTCCGTTTACCAGCATATTATCTTTGGGACTTATGTATGGGCTCCATTTTTCTGGCATTACATATTTGACACGATCCCTGAGTTCTAGGAGTCATGAGTTACATCAGTACAACAACAGTCTGCCTTTCCACTCTTGTTGCTCTTTTTTCTCGGTTGGAGCCAAATATGGCACCTGTTACAGTTTCCCATCCTTCCCCTTCCTAACCTGTCCTTTCTGCCCAGGGTGCCTCATCTTGTCGTTTTCTTTGATGACGCATGTCACGTCACCAACAGTATCTGTGACTACCCTGTGGGCTCTGGTCTGATGAAAGGTTGAATTTCCAATTTTCTTCATCAATGGCATCCTTTTGTCAAGGATCATTCGGTTCTTCAATTTTTATCAGAAGGATTTGTGATCCCGTTTCTTTCCCCCACCTTTCATGTCTTCTTCTGTTTCCTTCCCTCCACCTCGGAATCCAATGACTGGCCAGCATCTATCGGAGGTGGTTTGGGACCTACTATCTCAGCAGGCCATCAAACCTGTTCTACATACTTCATCAGGTTTTTATTCCAGACTATTTGTTATTCGATTTATCCTGCCTCAATCAATTCATTCAATTTCCTTGTTTTACCATGGAGTCATTTCTCACCCTACAGTGAGTGTTTTCTCTGGGTGTATGGATGACCAAAATGGACATCACCAATGCTTATCTACACACCCCTGTCTCAACACGGTCTCATTCATATCTTCAGTTCTTCCATTATGGGGTGGTTTACTATTTTTGTGCCCTACCCTTAGGGCTTGCTTACACCCCTTATGTTTTCTATCAGATGATCAGAGCTTTTGCTCACCATCTTTATGCTCTGGGGTTGCAATTTCACCATTATATAAACAACTGGCTTTTTATGGCTCATTCTGAACTGGAGTCGGCCAGCCATACTCATCAACTCCTTCACATGGCTGCTTGGGTGGGCTGGTTAACCACATTAGAAAAGTCCTTCCTCCATCCTACCTAATATCTTGTCCATTTAGCTGTCCTTTCTACACTCATCTCAGTTGGGCCCAACCTTCTCCTCTATGACTTTGTTCCATGAAATTGTTAGTTCGCCACTCCCTTTTAGCTCCTTCATTTTTTTCTTGCAAGGTTCTATTGCTTTTGGGGATTTGGTCTTCAATGATGTCACAGATCCCCCATGGTTGTGCACATATGCAATCCTGTCATTGGGCTCTTCACAATCAATGGAACCTTGCTTGGGATCCCCTTGCAGCTCCTGTTACTTTCCTTCATACCGTATTGGATGATCTGCTTTGGTGGTTGTACAAGGCCCATACGTCGGCAGGTATCCCGCTTACTCCTCGTCATCCGGATTTACATGTGTTTACGGACACATCCCTTCAGGGCTGGGGTGCATGTGTCAATCACCAAGAGACTTCAGGTCATTGGTCTGTCGATGAGCAGAATTTGCATATCAACGTCCTTGAGCTTCTTGCAGTCTGTCAGACTTCCTTTCTCTGGTGATGATTCATTCCAACAGTTCTTTGGTGGTAGCACATATCAATCACCAAGGGGCACATGATAAAGATCTGTCCGTTTTTGTACATTGGATCTCTTATACTGCGCCCACACGCACCACATCCATCTCATTGCATGTCACATTCCAGGTGCTTTCAATCTCGTAGTGGATCATCCTTCCTGCCCTGACCAAATTTATCAAATGTAGTAAAGTTATTTAGTTATTTCTGTAACCAATGACAGTATTCTTCAAGATCTGTTTTACATTGATTTTAAGGTTATTTCTGTAATCAATGACAGCATTCTTCAAGATCTGTTTTACAATGACTTTAAGGTTATTTAGTTATTTCTGTAATCCTGTAGCCAATGACAGCATTCTTCAAGATCTGTTTTACAATGATTTTAAAGTTATTTAGTTATTTCTGTAGCCAATGACAGCATTCTTCAAGATCTGTTTTACAATGATTTTATTCTTCAAGATCTGTTTTACAATGATTTTAAGGTTATTTGCCAATCAAAGTTGACTTAGCTTTTGTAATAGGAAAAACCAAATTAAAACTTTATGTATTTTTTAACATGTAAAGATGAAATGAGTATCTTTATACTTTAAATATTCTCATGTAAGCCAAAGACCTGACAGAAAAATATTAAGAACATATTTCAGCTATTAATAATTTATGCAACTGTATCTTCTGTTAGAAATGGAGCTTTAATTTTCTTCACTAAGAGGCATTCAAGAAGGATAAGTATATATATATATATATGTAATCAAAAAGTGAAAACATGTAAAGTAATGTTTTATTCACAGATATTTAACATAATTATAACTCAGTTTTTATAATTGCCATAAGTTATTTCTTTTTCTTTAGACTAAAATTAATAATGTATCATTTTTAGTGATCTTCTCCTCGACATTGAGGATAATGTAAGAGATGAGGAATTTTCAGAACAATTGATTGAAATGGTTTTGGGTGAGTAGAATTCTGTTTTATTGGAAAAAAGTAACTTTTTAAAAAGAAATGTATTTTTTAAAAGACATTGGTAATATAAGTAGAATGACCATGTTATTTAACAATTTTTTATTGAATGTACAGAATTTTTTGATCAACATAATGTATTTATAACCAGATCAAATAACAATTCTTATATTATTTTTAAGTATCTCAATACTAGCCATTTAGTTTTCCACATGTTTATTTGTTTTATTTAGTAAATTCTTCACAAAAGTTTTAAGATATTATTTCAGTGTGTACGTAATTTTCGACTCTGATTTCATTTCTGTTCACTTGTGTCTGATGTGAGATGAAGGTTGTAATATAGTAAAGTAAAACACTGATGTTTGTTTGAAGCATAGGTGGCATGTATATTAAGACAAGATCAAAATTTTGCCTTGCATTTTTTTGTATTTAGTACTGTAGACAGAAACACCAAAATATGGTTGTTGAAATTGTAAAGTAAATATAAGAACATGGAAGGGAATACCTTGGTCAAATGTCATTGTATGCTTGATAAAATAAGTTGTTTAAGGATGAAGAAAAGCTTTTTCTTCCATACAAAAGTGATTATACATCTTAATGACTTTGAACTACCATTTGTAATATTAGTTTTAAAATTCAATATTTTCATACCTTTTCGTTTCATTGGTAGGTGAAAAATTGTCACGGAAGAACAATGAAAAGTTCAGTCTTTCTCTGCCTTCACTTGAATCACGGGTTACTTCTGATGATATGAATGAAACAGACTCATGTGATTCTCTTCCCGATGACAGCGTAATTTTTACATTTAAGAAATTTTAAATATGTGCTTGATGTTGTAATACTAAAAGCCTTTCTTCTCGAGTTGTTTTCATGCTGTCAACAATCGTACGATTTCAAGTTCTTAGTGTCACTGATGAAACGCAAAACATAGGTCAACTTACACAGAATTCTCTGCTCTCCTACCTCCATGTGACTTATTGTATATCCATCAGAAGAATATACATAAACCCTGCTCTCCAACCATAAGCCAAGTTGTGGGGAAGTCTAAAGTTGTTTGTCACCTTCGTTGAAAATGGTTTCCATCCTTCATTTATCACTGAGAACTAAAAAATAATAAAGATGTATTATTGATTTTATTTCATATTTTTTAATTTTTTTTATTTCATTGTATATCATTTGATTTTGCTATGGTTAGTGTTAGGGTAGAAAAATAAGAGATCAAGTGTAAATTTTTACTGAAAAAATCTCAATATTCATTTAGGAGGTTCTATAGGCTATGTAAATGAAATATGAAACTAAGATGAAAATAAGTATTTTTATTCTTTGCATGAAAATCACTTTTCACTTAGAAACATTCAATATAGGCTTTGTAAGTTCATAAACAATTGTTTAGTAAAAGTAGATATTAGAAAAACCACACTTTTATGTACAAAAGGCTTGTAAGGTTTTTACTAAAAGTTTGCCAAATTTCGTGAAGATACACTAAGTACATTTAGTTTTAGTATATATATAGCTTCATGGTTACCTGGTGGCTACAAGGTTGGTCAAAACAACTGAGCCTGTGTAGAAAGAATTATTTTGTTTATTGTGGTCAAGGTCTTACTTTTGGGAACCTGTGTTCTTTATGATACTTTTCAGTTCCTTCTTCCATTTCAGTGTGGATGTTCTAGCATTTAGTTGTTAAGAGGTGAGTCTACCTGGTTTGAGTTTTAGATTTTTAGAATTAATATGAATTTCAAATGGGTGCTTACCTTTGCAATATGTTCTTACCCATTAATGATTTTAAGTTATAGTAACTAAAAAATAATATAAAACTAGAACAATATAAAAGACTGTACATGGTGAGGCATACTAAAAGTACCGTTGAACAAGTTACAGTCACTGATCATAGAAGTAAATGTTACAAAATAAATAAATACATAAATTGAATAATAAAAAATAACAATAACTAATTCTTACATGAAATAATAATAGTTTCATAGGGCAGACATTGTACCTGTTAATGGAAGGGCATTTGGATTAAATTGGATAAGATTCATTAAATTTCCTGTCAAGAAAGTTGTCACAAATCTCTAAAATGTTGATCCTATAAGGGTTCTCATATATTATGCCATGTGGTGACTTTGTTGTTAATACTTGTAGTGAAATGAATGAGTTCCTTGAAATGATCGTGTATTGGATAACTGGATTCACCTACATGAACAACTGAACACTTTGTACGTCATTTATAAAAATGAATGAGTTCCTTGAAATGATCATGTATTGGATAACTGGATTCACCTACATGAACAACTGAACACTTTGTACAAGTCATTTCATAGACAGTTTTCACAAGTGTGTAGGAGTACTCTAAGACATTAGTCTTAGTAAAGCAATTTTTGGATTTCCATGGATTGTTGGAATATCCTTCAGTTTTTATTGGATTTTTGTATGATGTGGATATTCAAACCAAATCTTCTATTTGCTTGATGATGAAAAGTAGATAAAGTTTTATCCACAAAGGGCATAATCCATGGAACATTGTTTTGATATGGTGGTTTTTTTTATTCTGTCATTTTTTAAAATCTGGTGAGTCAATATCATGGAATGTCTTAATAATGTAACAATTAAGATAGCCATTGGACGGCATTAGCTTTTGAAGCATTAGCTTTTGAAGTTTCATCCTGGCTTGCGTCTTACCATCCATGGTGTTGTAGATTTTACAATTCTGTTAAATTGACTAATAATGATAATGAGTTCACTCCAGAATGAAAATGACTTCCCAGTACAGCACTTCAACTAAAAAGGAAGCATCTGTGAAAAAGATTAAGATCTAAAGGATGAAGAAGAAAAAGACATTCCGATGACATAAATTGTTGGTTCAACCCAAACTGAAGAAACACGAGAGTGATGATAAAAA
>NW_013670236.1:83935-89189 GCF_000517525.1 Limulus polyphemus
CAACCTTTCCCTCCAGCACCCCTTCCCTTGTTTCCCTCCCTCTTCATTAACCTCGATCACTGGTTCTACATCCCACCATTCACGTCCCTTGTCTTCACGACTGGCTTTTATCTGGTCCTTGGTGAGGAGATCAGGTTTCTCTCATCGAGTAGCTTTGCTTTTGGCTTGTTCCATACATCCTCCTTCAATGGAGATGTATCAGTGCAAATGGAAAGTGTTCCACAGTTGGTCCGATACTCGGGGATTCCCTGCTGACTGACCTGCTATGGCTGAGTTTCTCACATGGCTTTTTGCCCAGGGGTCTTTGGCCTCTTTGATCTCGGGTTATTGGGCTATCTTATCTCATATTTTTCGTTTTTCCCAATACCATTGGGTTTTTACTTCCTCTGTTTCTTCCAGATTCGTCATCCCCTTAAACAGCATAGTCTTCTGGACTGGGATTTTAATATAGTCCTCCATTTCCTCATTTTACCTCCATTTCTACCTATTTCCTTGTGCTCCATGTTTCACTTCTCCCCTAAAACATATTTCCTTCTTCTTTTAGCCTGTGGATGTTGGAGGTCTGTTTTGTTCGCCATTGATGTTTCATGTATGCTTTAACACCACACTTATCTCCTTTATCCAGATCATTTCTTCCTCTCAAACCCCTTGGCAGCTAGGAAGGGTAACTCTTCCTTTTTTCATATTTCCATTCCTTCTATTTGTCATCTGTACCCTCGACCCTAAGGGATAGAGTTCTATATCCGGTCTGTACTCTTCCTTGTTGTAATGCCTGCACAGCTTCCTTCTGTGGTAGCCATTCCTGATTCTTTATCTCTTGGCAGTCCTTCTCTGTTTGTGATCTATCACCTTTTACACTCACCAGTTAGGTTCAACTTCAATTGGCTTATTCCTCCTTGTTGTCTTCTCAATGGAATTTATTCAGGGGTGTCTTCTTCTCAGATTTGACACTTCGCCTTTTCCCTTGCATCTCGTCTTCATTGGTTTTTGGAGTAAATCCTACAATCAGGCATGTGGACTACACGTAATATGTTCATCTCCTGTTATATACACTATATTGCGGTTTCTTCTTCATTGGGTTTTCGTCTGCCACCTGTGGCTGTTCTTCATGCTTTAGTGTGACTTTGACTGCGTAAGTCTATGTTCATCCATTTTTTTTATGGCCCCCTTGCTTTATTTATTCTTTATAGTGATTTCGCTCTGTGGTGAATGGTGCCTGACCAGGTATTCTTCAACTTGAAATCTGCACTGTATAGCCTTGTTGACTTGCACTTTAACTTTCATGGCTTCATAATGCTTACCATTGAGAGGGGGTGTTCCACAAGATCTCTTGTAGGTGAATAACCTCACAATGTAATTGCTTCATAAACTTGCCTGTTCCAGATTCTACCAACCATGGACTACATTGGTAAAGCAGAAGGGGATAGCTGCTCATCCTTGCCATTCCTTGTATTGAATAAATTAGTATGATCTGCTTTTCAAAATAGGGTTTCCTAGTCACCCATTGCACTGTCTCAGGTGATGATTTTCCTCCAGACTCTCCACTGTGTTCTCACCCCCTCCCTTCTTTTAGTGGAGTATGGGAGTCCTTACCACTTTCCACTTCCAAGCTGCTGGGGTGGTCGTCTGTGGAGGCACTCTCCTCAATGGGTTCCACACACATAGATGGCTATAACCATTTAGTGCATAGTAGAGTGATGGTGTTCTGTGGGTGTAGATGATATGATATCCACCACTATGCATTATACAATCACTAAGGTGTGAAACATCAAATTGCAGTTCAACCCTTCAACTGGGAGCCCTCATCCTACTCCCCACGTGGGTGTCAGTACTTTGTGGCTGGGTTTTGGATTTAGAGTAGAATCAATCAACATAAGCCCTCACATGGTTATTTAAATAAGATAAAGGGAACTGTTCTGGTTCTGTCCAAGCATGTTATTGCTTTTGGATGGTTCCAGTCAGTTTTGCTGATTTATATTTAATAGACATACTTTTGATACCAGATGTATGGTCCCTGGATTGATATATCAAAGCTAACATGTGTCATGTTCTGGCATGGGAGTGGTTCTAGATTCCCTCTGATTCCGAGAACTTGAGGTGAAGATGGTATGATCCTTATCCTACCTCGACATGGTTGTCAGTTCCTAGTGGCATGGTATTTGGATGTAGTTGACTTACTGAGTATGATCTTTCATGCCTTTGCCACTCTACACCTAGAGGCACATCCATTGATTTACCCACTTTCATACTTTGTTGGATTAAGTTCCATATATGTCTCATGGTTACGATCACTATCCTGCCTCAGTTCTCTCCCATTTGGATGTGCTCCTCTCTTTTTCTGCTATTATCTCCTACATATTTCACGGATGGGCAAAGAGTATACCTGGTCACAAGTGGTGCGGTACCCCTCATCAGATCTTTGGATCTGACTCTCTCATTCCCAGAGGTATCCTTCTAATGTTTTTGGTTGGTACTTTAGTCATTCCCTTGCTCCTGTCCCTCCACCTAATCAATGTAGGATTCTAGCTAATCTTTTCAGAGGAGGGGAGTACCGTATCAGAAGATATAATTTTTCTATACTGAAAATGTATTTTTGATTGGTACTTCCCTCCTCCCACAATTCCCACCCTTCCTCCCTACTATCCTATGGTGCTTACATCTTCTGCCAAACTACGAAGTGATAGTTTTGTAGAGGGAGTCACATGCATCACGTATGTCACTTTACTATTGGTGGAGAAGTGATGCACGAGGATTTGCATGAGAAACATGTTGGAATTATTTGATTTCAATAGGGGGAGCAGAAGGCTTGCGGCATGTATAAAGAAAAAAGTTTGCACATAGAGGGCAGCACTAGACGAGAATAGCTAATCTTGTGAGAGGAAGAAAGTACCTATTGGAAATACATTGTCAGTATAGGAAAAATTATAACTTTTGTGTAGTTTAAAATCAATCCAAGAAGATAAAAGAATTTAACATATAAAGGGAGCTCCATCCTCTCCTACTTCCCAAGAAAAATATATACACGTAAATGTATGCATTCAATTGTACTGATATTAAAGTATTTTAATTTGTCTGTTTTTCTTTCTAGTTAGTTTGTATATTAACCTTATTGTCTAACCAGATATGTGAATATTCAGTTCTACATAAAAAAGCAAATATAGTATTTTCCTTTCGTCTTTCTGAGAAAATGTTCAAGCATTTTTGTAGTCTTTCATAAAGAACACTTCAACTTTTTAAACATCAGATCAAAATAACTCTTGATGTGTCTAACATTTTCATTACTTCTTACGAAAATTTATGTTTCAGTAACATAATATTAAAATCACTTTAATTAGATTGCCAATTAAAGCCACATGGCTTATCATGCTAAAATTTGAGTTTCGATACCCATAATGGGCAGATCACAGTTAGCTTAGTGTGACTTTATGCTTAATAAACAGAAATATAACCTTAACTCAAAAAGACATAGAATAATAATAATAATGATTAAATAAAAACATTACAGACAGTATTATTAAAAACTAATATGTTTTTTGAGGACTACATTTTACACCTGCTGTAAATTCTTTAATTCACCTTTCAAGGCCTTGATGTGATGAGAGAAAGTTCTATCTCTACAGTATACTTTCTGTGAGAACCAAAAATCCACCAAATGGTTGTCCTGTATGGTGACCTATGAAGGGTGGTTAATTTAGTGCTTGGTCCATTATAACATACTACCTTGATCTTAAATTCCTGTAGATGGGAGGCTCTGGGGTGACCCTCTCCAGGTCAATTGTGGTTAGGAGAAACCAAGTTCCAGTATTGGATGTCTTTTACTAGTACTGGTGTTAAGGTTTAGAGCCTATGAAATTCTGGCATTGCTGCATTGTGTTTAGCTTGTTTCCAGTGTGTATTCCATGCAGTATTCCATGGGTGAGATAATTTGGCATCAAATTTTTTTCTTCATTCTCTGATGACTGTACATACACATAACCACCACTTTCTGGCCCTGTATGTTGATTTTTGAAATTCCATTTGTTTTCAGAAACATATCTAAGGAAGATATTTCCTTTTTCTCCAATACATACACACACATCCTTCCCCACTTATAGCTATTACTCAACTGCCAGGGTTTCTTCCTTTGCCCATCTAAGCATTGGTCTAATTTTTTCTCGCTTGCTCCAGTCTATTATACCCCACTCAGTTGCCCTTGGTGATAATTGTCTTGTAATACTCTCCATCTACATCTATGTGACCTCTATCCTGGTATTGTATATAAGCACCTCATTCAGATAATGTTATCACTTTTTCTTGACAAAGCGTTATCAATGGGTTTCCCATAATTTTTATCGATCGGAGATACCTGGATCGTTATCAGTTATATAGTTGATTTTCGTAATTTTGTAATTTTTAATAAATATAAAAAATAATGAGAGATAAATACTCAATATATTCACGGACATACCTTTTTTTAGTTTATTAAAAATACTTCACTAAAAGTATGATTTTTAGTCTGCCACATTTCGTGAAGATATTCATACTATATTAAAAGATAGTAGTATTGAAACTATAAAGACTTTAAACAAGTACAAAAAGGTCATGTGGTTGGTCAAATTGACCGAGCCCGTGCTGAGAGAGTTAATGAAAATTCTCATAAGATTAAAATACTCAAAATTTATTGCTGTGGTAATCCTATTTTGTAAAACTACTGCATATGAGATTGAACTAAAGTGATCTTATAGTTCAATCTCACATACAGTAGTTTTACAAAATAGGATTACCACAGCAATAAATTTGAATAAAGCACTCACTTCACATGCAAGTGATCTTAAAGACGTGAAGTGAGTGCTTTACTCAGATTTATTGCTGTGGTAATCCTATTTTGTAAAACTACTGCATATGAGATTGAACTATAAGATCACTTGCATGTGAAGTGAGTGCTTTACTCAAATGTGTTGCTGTGGTAATCCTATTGTTATGTCTCCGTTTGTTAATTGATTTTTTTTGTAACTTCGTTCCGACGAAATTTACGCGACACAAGTCTTTACTTAATAAAACTGGTTTATTCTTTCCGAATATAACTCTGCGATACACTTAATCTCAATACTCGCGCTAAAACAACACTGTAACAACGAACGTCAATAATACTTCCGACTGCAGTTCAATTACTCACTATCTATACACACATTACCTTCTCCTCCCGCGTCACGTTTTCCCCTCTTATATATATCAGCCTACCCTACTAGTAAATACTAGAGCATTCGCCAAAGTA
>NW_013670237.1:0-1974 GCF_000517525.1 Limulus polyphemus
TTTGCTCATTAAGAAGATCAATTCTGGAAACTTTTTCCACATTAATGGGAGCTGTGCACAGAAAAACCCTAGTTGATACTGAGTTACTGAGAAAAACTTGTCACATGAGTTTTCAAATTGATAAAAACTTGCGTCGAAAGGTTAATATGTAGCTTCTGTACTTAAAAAGCTCTTTCTATAACTCATACTAGTTTTTCTCCGTCGCCAAGACCTATGGTTAACACTATCATTCACACGTACTCCATGAGGAAATATTAAAATACACAATTAAAAAGACTCCCCAGTGGCACAGAGGTATGTGTGCGGACACCTACAACGCTAGAATCCTGGTTTCGATACCCGTGGTGGGCAGAGCACAGATAGCCCATTCTGTAGCTTTGTGCTTAATTACAAACAAATAAACTGTGAGAGTGCCCCCAGTGGCACAGCGGTATGTGTGCGTACCTACAACGCTAGAATCCTGGTTTCGATACCAAATGTGGGCAGATCACAGATAGCCCATTCTGTAGTTTTGTGCTTAATTACAAACAAACACAATTAAAAACAATAGTTGCGTATATAATAAATTTAACGAAATTTTCTTCAGTTTGAATTTAGTTTATATTTCTAAACAAAACTTTTACAGTAGCTGTAAAATTTTATTTTTGCTGTTACGATAATTAGACAAATTTTAAAGAAAGTTACAAGGTTTTTATAAATAAAAGTTATTTTTGTACATTTTAAGTGCTTATGCGACATCGTGACACCTATATACGACAGATTTATTTAAGTTATGCATAACAGATGGCGCCACTTTGATAAAGTGGCTAATATGATCACTTAATTCCATGGTTTCTGCGTGTTCTTCCAGGCGTATGAGTCGAATATTTTCATGGAATAGAGCAGTAATTAATAGAATGTTATATTATTTACAACACCTACCATGCAAAATGTTACTTAGGATTAATATATTAATTATCATTAACTTCTTATCCGAGCAACTTATATAGATCAAAGCTAAAAATTAATCACATCAATAAAAGTTGTGGAACTCAGGGACGTTTCTATATACACGTATTTAACGGGATTGTCTCTGCAAGACAACATAATAAAAATGAAAGGTTTTCGGTTAAAGGATTGAAAACCTCTAAAATGAGAAAATAAGTTCTAAAATTTCCTATTTTAACTTAAGTAGTTAAATATTTTCACGAGTCTCAAATATTGTTTTAGAATAATTACTTCCGTTCACACATAAATTCAATTTGGTCTCTCATACAAGTAAGAAAATAATAGAAATATAAGTAATTAGTTACACTCATTTTTAGTTTCTCTCTAAGTAGGTGGCTTACCGTGATCGTAAGTTAATGTAAATTAGATTCCTTTTTCGACGCAGCTAAGCTGCTCATAGAATCGCTCTGAGTTTTTGTTTTTTCAAGTACATACTTTTAGCCCATAGCTCCGTCATCTGTTGAGCGATTTGAGATCTAATAACAGTTTTGGACTCAGGAGGTCAAACCTCTTCGTTCAATAACCGCGGCACTTGAAATTCTTTTAGGCAGGATTAGAGTAAATTAATCTATCATATGATACCTTTGTTTCCCTTTTTATGAGCTATATTTTTGTGCGTCAGCATTATCAAACGGGGGGGCGCGCATATACTCAATTCGATTTTATTACTCATCAGGATCTCTACGAGCCTACCCTCAAATTGAAATTCTTTTAGACAGGATTAGAATAAATTAATCTATGAGATTTCTTGGGCGTGGTCAAATAAATCAAAGGATTTCCTCTTGTTTATTATGCAGCTAATAAGTGTACTGTTTTTTAAATTAGACTACAATTTTTCGTTTTAAAAATCTAAAAAATTAAATCTTCTTACACATCATAAAAGTGGAGAGTTAGAGGCACGTATGTAATATGCGCAGAATTGTAAAGGAACTAATTATTGTTACGCCTCTGTGATCGTTTGTTAATTTTCCGTAAAAATTCTTTCCG
>NW_013670237.1:2635-12206 GCF_000517525.1 Limulus polyphemus
TCACGATATAACTTAAACAAGCGATATAATTCACAACGAACGATTCACGCGCTTGACTCGATTGTCCGTCTCTATCTCTGTCTGCAATTCAATTCCATTGTTGCCGTCACTTCTTGGCGGTCTTATATACAAGAATACCGCACATCTAGTAAACGCTCGAGCATTCACGAACCTTCGAGAATATCCTGACGTGTTACTTTCGCTGTCGTAACAATATGAAGTATCTGTCGATTTTGCAGGTTTCTAGATACTGCAAAAAAAATTTCATAACTCAAATATTCTTTAAGCCTCTGATGAGAGGAGCATGTGTAAAGTTCACTCGTACTTATTTTGAACGTACTATTGTAAGTTGGTAAGTATTTCTAGACATGTGCATATATGACCTTTAACGATCCACTCAGCACTAACCAGCTGAAATCGGAACTTAGCTTAAAACCTTTGTTCTTCAAAATTCGTGACAGGTTAAAAGGTCAGTGCTAATTAATGTTCTGTAGTAAACGCCTACGTAATACTTGGTTCTATTCTTGTTAACATGAAGACGCACTTATTATGATAACAATGACTTACATAGAGTTCGTTTAATATTCAATGGTTCATTGTAGTGTCGTCCCAGCATCACGCATCATAAGTTATGTTATTATGATAACTATGATTTGTCTAGAATTTAATGTTCAATGGTTTATTGTAGTGTTATTCCAGCATCGTGCATCATAAGTTGTGTTATTATGATAACAATGATTTGTCTAGAATTTAATGTTCAATGGTTTATTGTAGTATTATTCCAGCATCACGTATCATAAGTTGTGTTATTATGATAACTATGATTTGTCTAGAATTTAATGTTCAATGGTTTATTGTAGTGTTATTCCAGCATCGCGCATCATAAGTTGTGTTATTATGATAACTATGATTTGTCTAGAATTTAATGTTCAATGGTTTATTGTAGTGTTATTCCAGCATCACGCATCATAAGTTGTGTTATTATGATAACTATGATTTGTCTAGAATTTAATGTTCAATGGTTTATTGTAGTGTTATTCCAGCATCACGCATCATAAGTTGTGTTATTATTATAAAGATATACCCCTCTTAACCTTGGTAGACTTAGTATGCAATATTGACCTGGCATGATCGCAGGTTTGAATCCCTGGCACCAATCATGCTTTCCCTTTCACCGGTTATATTCGTTGGTAAAAGAGTAGCCCAAGAGTTGGTGGTGGGTGGTGTTGACTAACTGCTAAATTAGGGATGGGTAGCGCAGACAGCCCTCCGATTGTTATGTACAAAATTGAAACCAAACTCAGCATGAAATATACATTTTACTCACAATAATAATTTACCTTCACTTTAGTATGAAAAAAATAAAGAATTGGAATTTAAAAACCTGTAAATAGGGATCGTAAAAAAAATAAGGAAACAAGGCTGGAGATACTGTAGACATTATTTACTCAAACTACAAACTCTACAAACCTCCATGCTGTTATCTAGGATTACATTTTGTGGAGTGAAAATAGGGATTTGTAGTTTGAGTAAATAATGTCTACAGTATCTCCAGCCTTGTTTTATTACTTTTTACGATCCTTATTTGCAGGTTTTTAACTTCCCAATTTTGAATCTTTCTTGTTTGCTGGCTTTTTTTTATACTCAACTATGGGCAAAGGATACTTGATATGGTAACTAACGTAATACACTGTAATGATAATAAACATAGCTAGTAGCTAGCTGATACGGTTCATGATGATTTATTATAGCTATTGACTGTTTGATCGCATTAGTTCGAGCTGTTAAACTGCAGCTGGAGATTGTCGTGGAGATTTGAGAATAAAATCAAAATAAATGATATGCGTCTAAAACATCGCTTTAAATATACCTTCGTGTCTTTTAAAGTAATTATTCTACGAACATGTGTAATAAAATTAAATATCATGTGTATTAATTTTTTTACTCCTTCACTTCATACATAATATAGTGATTGGCTCTATAAAGACACCGATTGTATAGTGTACAAAGCATCTTTTGAGTATCTACATGTTGCATTCATCTAATGTTCATCTATTATTGGCTGGAAATTCCTGTTTCACTCTGTACGTAAGCTTTTTAAAAGAACATCAGATAGTTGTAACAAAGCTAACTTCAAGGGGTAATGATAATATCGTTTACAATAGAATTATGATGTTTTTAAGCTTATGTAAAATACAAAAGAAACAAATCGACTTTTCAATACCCCTACTACCTTCATAGTATCTTATTTAGTATTGTACAAAAGGTTTGGGTGCAATATATCAAGCCGTTTTTGTTGTAGGCTGGCAAGAGAATAATAATAATAATTACAAACGGGCCATTTTGAGCGGAATTTATTTTCATTGTAAGTCTAACATGCGGGCTTTTTGTGCATTTTTATATGTGTACAGCTTTAGCAGTCTTAACGGTTTTAAAGTGCTACTTGCGTTCTCTATTACGAACCATTATCGTATATAAACCGTGTAATGTTTGTTGTTTAAATAAACTAACTGTACTTGATTAGACGAGTTTAGATGTTTAAAATCCAAACAAGCTGTGTGAAATGGACCATTTGTTCTTGTAGCAGTTTTCACCCACGTAAAACCATTAAAGAAAATGGCACTTTAAATCAATTTAGTGTCTCACAATAGTACAGCAATATTTAATAAAAATAATTCAAAGAGGTTTGAGGAAAGAATGCCAAAAGTGAACATTTTAAGACTTATTGACACACCAAATGATTTTCTAAATTTTGTTGAATTGTATATGTTATATGACAAAATATTCAACGCTAAAGGTCAGAGAAATGAAGAAACTGCTCTGAGGTTTTTTTCCCATGTAGATCTTTAGGTCCGACGCGGTAGCGGTTTGTTGACATTAAGTCTCAAGCTGGTGCTGCCGTCTATGTGACATTTATGACAAAAGAAATGATAATGAATGACTTCCTTTTGTCACATTAAAAACGGTGAATTAATAAGTTAGAATATTTTGTAATGACAAAAAATGGTAAATTGCCTCAACATTCGTCACGTGATTAATTAGGTTCATTCACATCACTGAACGTACGCGGTTATTAAAATACAACTAGAGAAATTTACGGGAAGACTACACATGTGCACATTTCTATATTAGTTGCAACGGTTTCTTAGGCCTAGTTTACTAAATTTAACAATCATAAAACGTAGCCCCCACCCCCAGTGGCACAGCAGTATGACTGTGGACTTACAACGCTGGAAACCGGGTTTCGATATTCGTGGTGGGCAGAGCACAGATAGCTCTTTGTGTAGATTTATGTTTAATTACAAAAAAACAAAAACAACAACAACAACAACAACAACAACAACAAAAAAAAACGGAATATATTCGAAACTTTAAGGGCACGTTCATGAGTGAAAAGAACCAGCTTTTTTTTTGGTGTCTTCACACCATTTGATCCGGCAAAAATCCGATATTTCGGATGTTATGGTAAACGTGAACGTACTGTTCCGGATTAAACTTATCTGAAATAGCGTTAAGCTAATTCGCCATATTTGTTGGATTAGTGTTTGAGCATAAGTATTTCTGTCGGTCTAACTCTAATACGAATGCACGAGTTTTCTTATTTCGCTACAGGAGGGCGCTTTACGATTAAATATCTCGCGAGATCAGATACTTAAAAAAATATATTCTTTTTTGATGTCATGGTAGCTTTGTATAGTCATATCTTCGTTTCTAACATAAATGCGATGGTGGATCATGGACAATTTTCTAGTAGGAAGACGCCATCTTGATAAATTTTCTAATCTTTTCATCACTGCTCGTAGTCGAGTTTGACCTGCTCATTGTCATTGTAACATTAGTCTTACTTGTAAAATACACACATCAACAGTTCTGCTGCTGCCTCAACCTTCGCCATTTTGTAATCTTGTAAGATGTCATATGGTCAACAAGGATTGCCAGCCGGTGCACTGTTTCACGTCTCACAATCAATATTTCGATACAGCATTTGATCCGAATCAAATATTTGTAATGTGAACGGATTACAATTCCTAAAACATCTATTGTTTTTTTTTATGTTAAAATAGTTGTGGTTAGGGTGGTTAGGGCGCTCGATTCGCAATATGCGGGTCGTGGGTTCGAATCCCCGTCCCACCAAACATGCTCGCCCTTTCAGCCGTGGGGGTGTTATAAGTGACGGTTAATCCCACTATTTATTGGTAAAAGAGTAGCCCAAGAATTGGTGGTGGGTGGTGATGACTAGCTGCTTTCCCTCTAGTCTTACACTGCTAAATTAGGGACGGCTAGCACAGATAGCCCTCGTGTAGCTTTGCGCGAAATTCAAAACAAACAAACAAGCAATGTGAACACGTGTATTTATAAATGATTTTTTACGCAACGGTTTTGAAAGGCAATACAGCTATTGTTTACATTATCGTCTCCAAGCAACTTTTGGTGAAATCCAAAACCTTGAAATTAAATAGCTTTGGAAAATGAATAAACTTTCTCATATATGGCTGAAAATGAATTAAAATTATCCGTTCAGTTTTTTCCCCTTCTTTTTCTGAAATTCTATTTAATGTTTGTTGATTTGTAGTTCAAGCACAAAGCTACACGATGGGCTATCTGTGCTCTGCCCACCACGGGCAACAAAAATCCGGTTTCTAACGGTTTGTTTGTAATTATGCACAAAGCTACACAATGGGCTATCTGTGCTCTTTCCCCTACGCTATCGAAACCCGGATTCTAGCGTTGTAAGTCCGCAGACATACCGCTGTGCCACTGGGGTGCTTGTTTGTTTGTAATTGAACACAAAGCTACACAATGGGCTATATGTGCTCTGCCCATCACCGATATCGAAACCTGGATTCTAGCGTTGTAAGTCCGCAGACATACCGCTGTGCTACTGGGGAGCTTCTGTTTAATATTATAGCGCGTTCAGTTTATTGTTTCTGTTGCTGCAGAATAAAAACTGAAGCCCTATTCCGCTTCTATAAATAATAAATTTATATTAATTAAATTAATCGGATTCTGTATTCCTTCTTAATTAATTAGATGAGTAATCTTTTATAATTGATTTAGTAAATTTTTGAAACGAATATTTTATAATTTGATGCTATTATTATTATTCCCTAATTATTATATGTATTTGTGAGAACCAGCGAGTCAAGGAAAAAAATCATAATAGAAACTGTAATGTTTCTTTTTTTAATAATTTTTCTTAGGTTCTCGATGCGTGAAGCTACTAAAAGTATCAGCAATTTTCTTATTCAACTTATACGTTATGCAGTATATTGGCTAAATGCCACGGCGTTGACCCTTATGGCTCAAAAATAGCCATTCCTAATTCAGACCTGTTGACCAGACGGAGATCAATTGGTCAACAGCTCACGCGACGGTTATGAAACAATTAGTTAGATTGACCAGTATAATTATTATGTCTCCACAGCTGAAAGTGCAGGGCAAACACAGTTACATATTGCGGCTTGAACCTTGGACTTCGAACCACTAGGCCACATTTTGGAAGTCAAGTGTCAAATGTTAAATTAGAAAATTATTTTGTTATTGCCTTTTGGATCAAATTATATTTATTTTCATGCTTACATTTGAACTACAAAATACAACCTTCATGTTATAAATATAACTACGATTATAGCTGTAGATTAATGTTCAACTTTTAGGAATATCTAAAGGCGGCGCCACATGCAATGAATGTGTAAGGTGTCCACTCTATAAATTAGTTAATATTACAAACGTGACAAAGCTGCTACATAGTCGAAATCACTCAATAAAGTTAAAAATTCCCTCTAAAACTGACTTTACAATTTACCTCAAGCTATGGTTCCAGTACGTTCTTTTCTGTGTTTATTTAAAACATAAAGTGAATTGCTGTGAATATTTTTTGACGTATATTAAAGTATTTAATGAATATAATCTGATAACTGGACAGTAATTAAGCAAACATACCGTGTTGTGTATTTATAGTAAAGCTATTAGGGCTATCTACTGCCGTCCATGATTTTGAATTACTGAGTAGAAGGAAGACAGCCAGTTAGCAGCATTCTACTACCGATAACCCACGCTAAGAAATTAACTATCACTTCTATAACGCATCTACAGCTGAAAAATTGGGTAAGGGGTATTTTGTGGTATCGCGCAGATTCAAAATTCATGGCTCTACAACGGGGCCAACCCGCGCCCTATGCAACAAGCTCGACAGTGAAAATCTTTAAAGATTTGATTTAAACTGGAGACGCATAACACTATATTACATTCATATAAAAAGACAGCAGAAATAGTGACGACTAAACATTATTTTCTAACAAATATTGATTCTTCAGATATCGATTAAAGTACAAAGTTTTACAAAAGTAACAACTCTTCACTTTATACTCAATGAATACATAATGTCGATTAAAGTGCAAAGTTTTACAAAAGTAACAACACTTCACTTTAGATACAATGAACACATAATGTTGAATAAAGTGCAAAGTTTTACAAAAGTAACAACACTTCACTTTAGACACAATGAATACATAATGTCGATTAAATTACAAAGTTTTACAAAAGTAACAACACTTCACTTTAGATACATTGAATACATAATGTCGATTAAAGTGCAAAGTTTTACAAAAGTAACAACACTTCACTTTAGATACAATGAATACATAATGAACGAAATTTAAGGCGTCAACAAAGGATTTATTCATAGAAAAACACGTATAAATTTTGACGACATTTGTCAAGGATTTTTTTTTTTTGCTAGCACACTGAAATAATGATAATTATGAAAGATTAGTTGTCTGTTTGAGAGCGAAGCCACGTTGGGCTATCTCCTGTTTCCACTGCGGGGAATCGAAACCCAGATTTTAGCGTTGTAAGTTCGTAAACTTACTGCTGTTTCAATTATGAAAGAAATATCCCTTAAATGTATTTGATGTTTTATATATGTTTGTGAGGGTTAGATGCATAGAAACCCATGAGTATAAGTATACGTAGACTGTATTTGGATTTGATTTAATTATATTTCCGGCAATAAATTGTCGACATATATGAATGTTTTCAATACTAAAAACACAATTTCTAGTTAAGAATGATTAGTTTTGTGTTGTAATGTGGCACACACACACACACACACACACACATAACAGGTATGTACAAAAGCGTCTACAAAATTATCAATACGGTTTTTGATCGTATATATTGTGATATCTGAAGATCTAGAGGTTAAAAAAGAGCTTTTTGAATAGGTCGTACATGCGTACCACGTGTCCAATAGTTTTGATGTGATAGCATATCTTCGATAGCTAATCATTTTGCACTTTGAGATTATATAAAAACTTCAACATTCTTCTATTTTGTCACCTTTAACTGTAATGACTCGTCAACTTTAACTATGTATAAAAGACGCCAACAGATTGATATGATAACGATAAGGCTGTCCTTCGAGACAGACGTCATAAAATTAACTCGTAATTCTCTCTCTCTTACTGATAAACATTGTTATAAACTGGTGGAGACTCCTGGGTAAACCGTTATTATTTTGTTTGATGTTTTTATTTAGGGGAGTTAATACGTTAAATTAATTGAAATTCGCTATTAAGTTACTCGTCAGAAAGATATTGGTGTTTGTCCACAGTGGATGGTGATTAAGTTTTCGTTTCAGTTTCAAAAATGCGAAAAATATTTAAAAGATCCCACCACTATGACTTGAAGCATTTCAATATAAACGACAATTACTGTCACTTGGAAAGAAGTGTACTTGAAATAGCTAGCCAGCAAGACATGTCACCAGGAGTTACAGGTGGGTAGCGAAATATTTCATTTGGAAAGAAAGTTTGTTTGTTTTGTTTGCTTGTTTTTTTGGAATTTCGCGCAAAGCTACACGAGGGCTATCTGCGCTAGCCGTCCCTAATTTAGCAGTGTAAGACTAGAGGGAGGGCAGCTAGTCATCACCACCCACCGCCAACTCTTGGGCTACTCTTTTACCAACGAATAGTGGGATTGACCGTCACATTATAACGCCCCCACGGCTGAAAGGGCGAGCATGTTTCGTGGTATGCGGATTCGAACCCGCGACCCTCAGATGGTGAGTCGAGCGCCTTATCCACCTGGCCATGCCAGGCACTGGAAAGAAAGTTATTGGTGGTAGAATTTCTCAAATATTTTGGTAAAGTTTTTACAGAAAAAACAAACCACGAAGAGCATGTAATACACAATTGATTATATGGGATTATTTAAATACGTCTGTATGTCATTGTAAATTCACTGTTTTACCAAAGCAGCAGTGTAATGAATTATTACTCGATATTAATTTTCTTTTGTTACGAAAACATTATTTAACTACAATTTTATGTGTAAACTGAGGTTGCACAGTGTAGTTTAGACAGGAAAACAACAGAAAGTATACTTCCATGAGCTTGGTAGAAAGAAGTCTTGAGTTAACTTCCAAGTTGGCCTTATGGCTCGACTCGCAATCTGCAGGTTCGAAAAACATGCTTGCCCTTTCAGCCGTGGGAGCGTTATAATGTGACGGTCAATCCCACTATTTGTTGGTAAATGAGTAGCCTAAGAGCTGGCGGTGGGTGATGTTGACGTAGCTGCCTTCCCTCTAGTCTATCACTGTTAACTTATGGACGGCTAGCGCAGATAGTCCGCGAGTAGCTTTGCACGAAATTCAACAAACAAGCAAACAACAAACAAAATGTCCAACTGGCAAATAAGATGGCAAGTCACTCCAGATTGGCCTATGGCCTTGTTTATGAAAGGTCTTTAATTGGATTACTGATACAAACTGGAATCAGAGGTAATTTTCTGGAAACAATTCTGAATTAAAAAAAAACTGTTATATGAAGGTATAATTTGTATCATATTGAGTAATATTGTGTTTTTGCCTGTTTAAATGTTAATTGTATAGAACTCTCTAAAGAAAGTGGATGAAGTCATCCAGCTTTTAATACAAACTACAGAATAAACACCATTAATAATTACTAGGAGTAATTATAAATGTGGTGGTAGTTTTCTTCACTCTTTTGTGCGACTCATATATTACCATACTTCTTGTAACCAACAAAGTCAGGAACCCAAAAGCAAATTGTTACGTAAATAGATTAGAAAAATGTTGTTGTTTTTTAATCCGGTGGCGTCCACATGGATTCCATTTACAATTTGGATAGCTGTTTTTTTTTTTAATCTGGTGGCGTCCATATGGGTTCTATTTACAATTCGGATAGCTGTTGATGTTTTTAATCTGCTAGCATCCATATGAGTTCTATTTACAATTCGGATAGCTGTTGTTGTTGTTTTTTAATCTGGTGGCATCCATATGGGTTCTATTTACAATTCGGATAGCTGTTGTTGTTGTTTTTAATCTGGTGGCATCCATATGGGTTCTATTTACAATTCGGATAGCTGTTGTTGTTGTTTTTAATCTGGTGGCATCCATATGGGTTCTATTTACAATTCGGATAGCTGTTGTTGTTGTTTTTTAATCTGGTGGCATCCATATGGGTTCTATTTACAATTCGGATAGCTGTTGTTTTTTTTTTTTAATTTGGTGGCATCCATATGGGTTCTATTTACAATTCGGATAGCT
>NW_013670237.1:13004-16487 GCF_000517525.1 Limulus polyphemus
TGGTGGCATCCTTATGGGTTCTATTTACAATTCGGATAGCTGTTGTTGTTTTTTAATCCGGTGGCATCCATATGGGTTCTACTTACAATTCGGATAGCTGTTGTTGTTTTTTAATCCGGTGGCGTCCACATGGATTCCATTTACAATTTGGATAGCTGTTGTTTCTTTTTGCAAAACTACATAATGGGCTGTCTGCACTTTGTCCATCGCGGTGAATTGTACCTCAGTTTTTAGCGTTGTAAGTCCGTAAACTTACCGCTGACTCACTGGGTGATTCTAAGAATTAGGAAGGCTAAGATCTTGAATAACTACACAAGTTAAATATATCCACTGTGAGCTGTACTATCATCCAATATAATATTTTTTCTGCCTAACCACGTTAATTACATACAAAACTTGCGATAATCAATCAAAACTTGTAGATAGTGATGACCTAATGTTGGGGTTAATCACATTGTGTAAGGTCCAGTACTCATTCTGATGGCCATGATAACGTAATATAGTCCAATATCCCAATCCATTGTAACAGGCTTCAGTGAAGGACGGTAAAGTCGTTCGTAGATCACACACACCTTGAAAAACGTTTCGTAGGTCATTCACTGTACGCGAACTTCGGCTTCTGAACTTGACCCAAGGCACAAAACCCATTGAATCTGCATTCAAGAATGGGACAAATTTATGGTCTATTCGTTTTTTTTTCACGAAAACAGTCGTTGATTTCGAGATGCCACTGGAAGCTTCAAATCTTTGTTTGTTTATACTTTTAACAGTGCAAATTATACATCGAACTTCATTACAGTAACATTTTGGGTTGAAAGGTTCTCTTTCTTAACATAGTTTTTTTTGAGTGAATTTGGCCTTACTTTTGATCAGATGGAGTATGTCTGTACAACTCGTTGCCGTACTAAACGGTTTGCTGTGCGAGCTTTTCCATGGAAAACAATGAATATTTCCTTCTTTTAAATGTTACCTTTTGAGTCTTTGTAGTTAATAATTTCGAAATAAGCCGTGCCAATATACCTCAAGCCATAAAACTATCTGTGATCATTGCACTTTCGAATGATTTCGAATACACGTGAACCAAATATATGTGTGCTAAAGATGTCGCCCGTGGCGCCACGCTTCACATACTGCAGTCAATTTTCTATGGAACATTATTAACGCCATGCCATGGGTGACTAGTAAATAAAGGTAGGAAAAGAAGCAAAAGAATGGGGTCTAAAATATAATTTGAATCCTATTTCTTTAGAAAATGTCAGAAATGGTCGCTTTATCTTACCAAAACTTCTGCTACTGTTTGTGTTAACATGAATGATAAAATTTGCCTAATAATCATGTTGGAACTAATAAATGATATATATATATTTAAGAAAACATAATAAAAATTAGCAAAAAACGTAAAATAATTTCCATCTATGTAAATCAGGAAACATTATCAACGTTATTCTTATATTCAAGAAAATAAGAGATATATTCTCTTCTTCATATAAACCAATCAAAACTTTATTTCTTGGTGATCTGAAACTTTTTTTTTCGGTTTGACAATACTTTTAATTTAGGCCTTTGTGACTTAGTGGAAATAATTATGAGGACTTTTGAGTTTTTGTGGCATGTAGAAGGGGAAATGTTGCCCAGTATTTATGTGTAATAGTTTGATACAATATTATGATTAATTTTTGAGATCTAACACTAGGAACTTATAAATAAAAACAAGTATTAAAATTCGTAATATGAAATATATTAAGTTTTTTTCTATTTGTCTGTCTGTATGTGTGTGTCTATAATTAAGATAAATAAAATGCGAATTCTGTAATCCTGGAATGAAAAAACAAAACAAACTTTGTTATATTCTATATTAATTAATCTAAAAAGTAAATAGTTTAGAAGATCTTTACCTACAAACAGGGCGCCCCCAGAGGCACAGCGGTATGTCTGCGGATTAACAACCCTAGAAACCGGGTTTCGATACCCGTGTTAGGCAAAGCACAGATAGCTTTTTGTGTCATCAACTATAAACAAACAAACAGGGCGTATTAATGTTATCTGGCGTTGTGTTCAACTATAAACAAAGATACAGGGCGTATTAATGTTAATTGGCGTTGTCTTCAACTATAAACAAACAGGGCGTATTCATGTTAACTAGGCCTACGATTTTAGATGTGCCCCTTCCTTCTCAAATGACTCACCAGGAAAATTATCGATCAATTCGAGAACAGCAATAAATTAAAACGCAATGAAATTGTTGCTCTCTAGGCCCAAGCCTTGAAAGCGTATTGGTTAATAGACCCCTGCTTATGTATTACCATAGATTCAAAACCTGTTACAGTAGAAACTACACGATGGTTATTGGCAGTTTACATGAAACACAAAAGTGTTCTATTTATGTAGGAAGTTGATGATTCTCCCCTGTTTTTTGTCTTTTCATCAGTACTGATGATTTAGAATTTATTATTTAATGATTACTGAAAAAAAATACACAGTCATCACACTCGTAGAGCACGTGTCTGTGGAGATAGTTATGTCACTTTAAAGGCGGTAAACCTAGTCGCTGTCGTAATAATGCTAGAGTAATTGGGCCGTTATAAAAAGTTCCATTTGTGGGAGTAGGATCTAAAATGATAAAATAAACTTTCAACTTCATTTCTATTTTATTTATTTTTTTTGTAAAAGGCTTAGAACTTTTACTAAAACCTTACAAAATATTACTACTCCAGTCGCCATCGTCACATATTGATTACCGAATCTGTGAAAAATGTAAAAATTATTGTCACAACCATTTTAGACTAAAATGAAAGTGTATTTCATCCATAATAAGTACGAGTGACAACGTATAGAACAACTATTAGGATGATTTAAAGATATTCTAATGGCGCTCTGGATTGAGATGAAATGAAAAAAAGAAAAAAAGAAAGAAAGACAATTTACTTGCTTATTAATAATCAGATGAAGAAAACACAGCCTTATCTAAACCGTAATTTGATTAACAATTAAATTTATTGAGGAATGTTTGTATTAGGATATATGTTGAGGTACTTAAAGAACTATGACCGATACTGAGGCGATGAATCCTGCCAGCGAAGAACAACTGTTGTGTCAATAATATATTTTTTGGTTATAAAATTTATTAAGAACATTAACACAATTTGTTTCTAAAAAATGTTGTTAATAATATTCCAGAATAATAATAATAATGATAATAATAATAATAATAGTAATGATAATAATAATAATGATGATAATAATAATAATCGTAATGATAATAATAATAATAGTAATAATAATAATAATGATAATAATAATAATAGTAATGATAATAATAATAATGATGATAATAATAGTAATAATAATAATAATGATGATGATAATAATAATAGTAATGATGATAATAATAATAATAATAGTAATGATAATAATAATAAAGAAAATAATAATAGTAATAATAATAATAATGATGATGATAATAATAATAGTAATGATGATAAT
>NW_013670237.1:16497-18778 GCF_000517525.1 Limulus polyphemus
TAATAATGATGATAATAATAATAATGATGATAATAATAATAATGATAATAATAGTAATAATAATAATAATGAGCTCAAAATATGAATATTCAATGAACTTGCATTATAATATTTGCTGAGTCTTCAGAAGTCATAACAAAGTAATTTGATGTGTATTTATTTAGCTACAGTTGGGTCTCCCGGTGGATCAGCAGTAAATTTACGAACTTACAATGTTAAAATTCAGGGTTCGATTTCTTGCACTAAAACAACAACAACAAGAACTTTAATTGGAGAACTCGTCAAAATAGCTACGCCATAAATTAAGATATAAAATTGCATTGCGCGCCCCCTCTGTTTTTAAATGAGAGAAATAGTGAGGTAAGTGACCAGATGTAATACACATTAAAATGTTATATGTATTGCAGTAATTACTTATTATTTTTATTAATAGAAATATATTAAAACGCTGAATTGTATACTATTGACTTTACACTAATCGCGGGCGTCCCCTGAAGATGTGTCCACGCTTTGGGAACTATGTCTTAGCAGAGCGTTCAGAATGATGAAGTATTACGGTCTGATGTATTAAACGACGGGTTTCACACACTCGACTTGATAATTTGTTAAAAAATCGTTTCCAAGGGCTATGCAACATTGAAAGCTTTTAAATGCTACAGTAAAACAACTTACTCACAGAAACGAATAATTCCAATTTCTATGTTGATTTGGTGAAGACGCTAGAGGGGGAAACTATAACTCGTTTCTTGTAAGGGTTAATAATCTCTGCCCCCCTCAGTGGCACAGCGGTATGTCCGCGGATTTACAACGCTAGTAGCTGGGTTTCGATACCCGTGGTGGCCAGATTCTCTATTATTTACTTTTAAATACTAAGATGAGTGCACAAAAGTGACGTGTGCAGGTAGCATATCGAGATATCACACCCATTATGTTACTAATATCGTTGGTATCATAATCAAACAGCAATTTCGTTTTAAATGCTGAATGTCAGTTTTGTTGTTTTAAGATAAGATCTTTTGAGATTTTTATTTACAGAAGGTGTAAATGTTGAATGTACTCGATGAATTAAACATCGATCTTGCATTTTCTAGAAGGGTATTAGGTTTCTTGTTAATCAGTTAAAGGATACTTGTAGTTTAACAATTACAGGATACTTGTAGTTTAACAAGGGTACTTCTAGAGTTCTTACACAGTCGGCTTGGCATGGCCTGGTGGTTAGGGCACTGGACACGCAATCTGTTCGAATCCTGTCATCGAACATGCTCGCCTTTTCAAAGGTGGGGGTGTTATAATGTGATGATCAATCCCATCATTCGTTGGTACAGAGTCGTCCAATAATTGACGATGAGTGGTGTTGACTAGCTGCTTTCTCTCTAGTCTATCACTTCAAAATTAGGGACCGCTAGCATCTTTGGGCGAAATTCAAGAAACAAACAAACTCTTTACACACTGAAAGTTTTTCTTTAGACTGTATAGTCACGTTAGGCAGCCCGCAAATCAACCAATAAGGTGTTCTTTGGTTACTTTATGACGTAACCCCGTAACATCAAAAATACTTTTATTTGGCAGTTTACAGTTCGGGTAGCTGGCTGTGTGAGAACATTGGTGAACTGATATAAAATACATATAGGATGGAATGATTATTAAAGTAGAAAATTAAATTCTTGACAAACTGTGAATATTAAATTGTAAAATACAGATAAAATGATTCCAAACCCTTGAGTATTGAGGATTATCTGAAGAGATGTTTAAGATATAAAATACGACAATGTTTCACTGGCAAGCTAAAGAATAAGCACATGTCCATGTTTAAGAACAAATTCCTATACAGCCTCTCAGTCATAATACTAAAATACAAACTCTCCAGAGAAAGAAATAACAAACAATAACACTAAAGAAAAGAACAAAATTACGGTGATCCATCATGAATGGTAATAACTTCCACTCAACACGCGACACATCTTCTAAGAAGGAATGCTTATTCTATGCCAAAGGAATGCTGGCAAACAAGATAAGAGTCATTTATTGTTTTCTTTGCTGAGCCTTTCTTCAACCTTCCAATAGCAGGTATAGATGATACTGAAATTGTGATAATTACATAAAAACATCATACATAAACCAAAGTGCTCTGATAATGGTAATAGGTACTAAACCTCTCCCATCTTTAACCTGCTCCCCTTCTGAGCACTCCAATTAAATTTAATTAAAAGGGTTCAAACAAACAGTTAAAATCTGAACCTGTGATAACTATTAATGCTCAACAAACAGGCGATGACGCATA
>NW_013670237.1:19751-30159 GCF_000517525.1 Limulus polyphemus
ACGGACCATTTTCATTTATATAGTGCTCTGTGAACACAAATTAGTTAGCATAAATAAGTTAAATGACGAAAAATTAGGTGTCTATTTACTTGTAACCACTCAGTGTGCATTGCATTTCAGTATAGACCTTTTTTCCTTGGTACACACACAATTTGGTAACCAGGTGACTACTAGAATAAAGAGCGTTAGGTAAAGGAATCTTATCTGTAGTGTGTGACCATATTATAAATGTATTATCAATATACCTCAAAGTTGTATCCTTTAAATGTCCTTCATGAGGATATTTATCTTTCAGTTTTGAGAGTCAATCATTTCCCACATACTCTCAACTACTAGGTTTATTTACCAATAGAGCTATTTCCGCTTTTGCTGTAGCCTTATATCTTAGGTCATGGTTTTAATCTGTTCTGAGAAAGTTCGTATGTGTTTCCATCGTGCTTTCCCAGACGATATTGTACAGTAAAGTTATGCTTTTGCAGCGTGAATGCATCGTTTTCGTTTCTTTCAGCTCATTAGCCTCTTTAGTGGTTCACGGTCTATTTATATGGCACACTGTAGTCCATATAAGGTGGATAGTGTTAGAAGTACTTAATTAGTAGCATTTGTTCTTAATTTTTCATTAACTACATTCATGAAACATTACCACTCGACTTGTACATGCTGCTGACTTATAGAAATCATACATGAAATAGTTATGTGCTTTGGACATGACAGCCTTTTGGCAATGGAAACTATGCTGCAGGACTATTGTCAAAATTCACGGTTGTCAGATAGAACATGACTAAAGGTGGTGAAATAGACCATAACGGTATGGTAAGACTCCAAAATCGTTTTAATATAACCCATTCACCTTCTGTACTAGATATAGATGCCAGTGACAATGTAATAGGAGATTTACTATAGTGAGTGTAGGATGGTACAAAAAAATTATATTGTGAACCAGAACAACGGTTTTCCAGCACTCATTTTAGTAGTCCTATTACACAGAAATATACAGACACTGCTGCTTGCATTTTGACCGGTATGTCTTCGTATGTTAGCTGCTTGAGGTATGCAATGGTTGAAAGGGAGGTGTAGCCTAAAGCCTTATTTTATTGAGTGCATGCCCTATTAGCTTCATTTCCAGGTAAAGATCCTTGATGATTATACCGTGTACTGTTGCCTGGGGCATGTGGACGACTTTTGCCATTGATCTTTGTGTTCATGAATTATTCTCTGTTATAAACACCAAACTTTGTTTAGAATAGCTAAGGTACCACTTACTTTAAGTCTTTTTCTGCATTGTTCTGTGCCCCAAGTTCATCCTTATTCTTTGGTTTTCCAACGCCTTTAAGTACAAGAGATATCTTCATTTTGGAGGTTTAAATTCTCTACCTAAACACATCTTTACGAATTAAGTATATGTCTATCTTGGAAAGGACTGTCAACTCTCTTTCCAAAAGTGATAAATTTTCAGTGACACCACACTACCCATCAAAGTCCAAACAATATCAAAATGTAGTTATGATACATTCAGTTCCACCAGGACTTTACAACAGCTGTGGTTATCACATGACTTGTTAATTTGCATATTCAAACTCGTTTTTAGATAATGTATTCAACCCTCTCTATAAAATGGGCAACCTGGACTTATATTCACTAAAGTTTGTTTAATGTCCAAAAACATCAGTTAAAATGTGAATAAATTTTACTTAGTACTGATGATGGTACTGATCTTTGAAAATTTTCTGACGAAACATTGACTGTATGAGCTAAATGTTTCTGGATTCACCTTCTTGAAGTCTACACATAACCTTAGCACCTTTTATTGTCAAGTGGTTAGGGCACTTGACTCGCAATCTGAGGGTCGCGGGTTCGAATCCTCGTCCCAATCAGACATGCGCACCCTTTCAGCCGTTATGGCGTTATAATGTGACGGTCAATCCCATTATTTGTTAGTAAAAGAGTGGTCCAAGAGTTGGCGGTGGGTGGTGTTGACTAGCTGCCTTCCATCTAGGCTATCACTGCTAAGTTAGGAGACGGCTAGCGCAGATATCCCTCGTGTATTTCTGCGCGAACTTCAAAACAAACTAAGTAAAGGAAACCAGAAGAAACAGTAAACGCTAGGCCAAACACTAATATGTTTTCTATACATGTAGATACCATTATCGCTGCAAACCACATAAGGTAAGTTCCATGTGTTGTTTGAATATGGTTGGCACATTTTAAAGCTCAGCCACATTACTTTAAACTCGCGCAGTTCTTTTTGAATACCGAAAACAATGTTTGGTCTACTTTTGTTGGTGAATCTTAACTTGCTAGTAGCCTGATGTGAATTATAGCATGTTTAACCAATAAGAGAAATTCATCAAAGTATTCAGTCATTTACCTGGATGTTATTGGATTCATCTGCCCGATGTGAGTTATAGCATGTTGAATCAATAAGAGACATTCATCAAAGTATTCAGTCATTCATCTGGATGTTATTGGATTCATCTGCCCGATGTGAGTTATAGCATGTTGAACCAATAA
Organism: Limulus polyphemus; assembly: GCF_000517525.1. Classification (NCBI taxonomy): domain Eukaryota; kingdom Metazoa; phylum Arthropoda; class Merostomata; order Xiphosura; family Limulidae; genus Limulus; species Limulus polyphemus. The sequence continues at coordinate 22,263 of NW_013670237.1, forward strand.
GAGACATTCATCAAAGTATTCAGTCATTCATCTGGATGGTATTGGATTCATCTGCCCGATGTGAGTTATAGCATGTTGAACCAATAAGAGACATTCTTGAAAGTATTCAGTCATTCATCTGGATGTTATTGGATTCATCTGCCCGAAGTTCACACAGAACCTTTACACCCGTAGGTGGACGGAGGTTATGTTTTCACCCTTGTGTGTGTGGTTGTTAGCAATATTTCTCAAAAACGGCTGAATCTATTTGGACGAAAGTTGGTATACATTTGGACTATGATCCAACTTAAAAGTGATGAATTTTAGGAGGGACATGATCAAGGGTCAAGGTCAGTAAAATCCAAAAAATCTCTATCTGTTAACATGGGGACCAATTTTTCTCATTATTTTTGCTCTATAACTCAAACATTATCGGATTTTAGTTAATATTAGTGGACATATGTAGAATATTATTCCTCATTCTCTTCGCAAAAATGGTCAGTGCCCGTTGATAACGACGGATATACGGACACATTTTCGTATTTTTTTTAGGGCCGAATATGATCAACGCTGCGTAGCAGAAGTATGCGCTCTATTGAGTGCCTCTCTAGTTTGTTTGTTTTCTCTCTAACTGATGATAATTATACTTTTTCTGATAGCTGTATACTGCTGACTTTCAACGTCCACTCCATCTCAGTAGTTCAATTAAACCCGTATGATGGGCACTTGATAGGTTGCCAGGTCAAGTTTCTTCTCTCAGTATCTCACCCAAGTATTTCTGCTGGTTTTTACAGAGCCTCGGTACTAATGAATCCAGTTTCTCTGGAAGCTATTTAAATTTGTAGGTGCAGAACGATTAAAGTAACACTAGCTTCGCTGCTAGTTTCAGTAATTTCTTTTTCACACAGTGTGCATACTATTAAACACACAATGATTTTATAGTAATTTTTTGATAATTATACAATATCGCTGACTGATATTTAGCTGCAGAATACATCATTTAGGCTAGTCAGTGCAACTGGACTGTGAATAGTGTGTTTCATGTTTCCTACATTTAATTTGTAACTGTTTGCCTGTACGTCTGCATCCTTGGTTTTTAAACACTGTAGGTGCATAAGATAAAAAGCCAATTTTTAGCCGCGGCAAAGCGGCTCATAGAACGGCTTTGATGTTTCTCCAAGTAGAAACTTTTAGCTCATAGCTCCGTCATCGCTTGAACGATTTATGACCTAATTGCAGTTTTGGACTCAGGAGGTCGAACCCTTTCGATTGATGTATTTGACCATGTCCAAGGTCTTCTAGATTGATTTACTCTATTCCTGACAAAAAGAATTTCAATTTGATGGTATGCTGGTAGAGATCCTGATGAGTAGTAAAATTGAATCGGGTATACGCGCGCGCCTCACGGTGTTGCTGTCGTTCAAAAATATAGCTGATAAAAAAAAGGGGAAAAAAGGCCTCATAGACTAATTTACTCTAATCCTGCTTAAAATAATTTAAGTTTCTTTTAGTTGTACTTTAACAGTCTTATCTGGCTGGTGTTTGATGTTATTGTGACAGAGTAGCGACTCTTCTGTATGACAGGTAATCCATGCATAGATTTTCTGCATTAGGTACTTAAGCTTAATCCATCTACAACTAATTCAGGTTTGCAAGGGATATCAGGAATATTGAGGTGAAGCTGAACTTCCCCTGAATGTTTACTGGATTGAATGATGGGTTATCTCAACTGATACACTGTTAAGTTAAACAATCCAATCAGTGTTTACTAGAAATTCTAACTTTGTGCTCATACAGATATATATCATATACATATATATGATATATATCGGCCACTACTCTATTTACTACAGTATACATATATATATATATACAGCTATATTTCCTAGCTTAGTGGCCACGTATAAAGCAGGACCAGCTAGTTTAAATCTGTGAATTGGCAGCTTTAAAAACCTAACTGCTGTTTTGTTTTCACTGTTGCCTCGTCATGTTGCCTTGCCGTAGAGTGTAGTAATGTGAGCTAAGTGTGAGCAGTCAATCCGTTTCCAGTGTTCTACGTCTCCATGACCATGACAAATATCTAAAAAATTGATTGTAATAGAACATTGTCCAAAAAAACATTTCAACAGGTGTTGTAGTTACTACGTATTCTTGTCTCGGCAGTGATATTTTTCTTGCTGTTTGGACTACGTTGTGATGCTGGTAGTTTATCTGCTTGAGAATCACGACTTACTTTCCAAGCTGTGGGTACCTCGTGAGCTATAGTAGAGATAGTTTTAGCTCTGTCTCATCTGGATGGCTACATTCTGACTGGAGGGGAACATTGCACCACTGAATTATAATAATTGTAGAAAATATATTTACAGTCGTTCTTCAACACTTTAAAAGAAAGAAATAATTTAGAGTTGAAATTCGTTCAACAAGAAAGTTGAATTTTATATAGATGAACATTAATAAAAACGGCAAAGTTTGATTTTGAGTTCATTTCAACATGGTGTTTGTGAATTTTCGGAATTTTTCCTCAGAATAATACGGCACTCGCAGCCACCTAGGAGAAAATTTTACTATAGGTTAGAACAAAATAGAGTTAATTTGACCTTGTAACGTAAATGCAAGTTTATTTTTTATCGATTTTTAGCCAATCATTGTTTCTCAGTAATGTTTGGCATAGTATGATGTGATTTAAACACAACTAAAGATCTTTTTCTGTTACTTTCAACTGTTTAAGCCGATATGGTTTCTCATAAATTCGCCTACAGATTGGGTCTGGTCAAATGATGTTAGAAGAAAAGATACTTTTTAACAACTTCTGTTACAGTTACAGTATTAACTTTTTTTAAAGTTTGAAAAAAGCTTGCTTTATTTTATACTTCCTATGAATCACGACGTTACAGTTTGATAGGAAAATAAATTTTTCTCGTGGAACGAGATGAGGTAGGTGTGGTTAGATAACTTTTCAGTTGACAGTACCAGGTTTCGTTTTGCCGACAAACCAGCTGTGTTAGGTTTGATTACATTAGGCCTTATCAGCCTAACTGCTTGAATGAGCACAGAAAACGACAGAAAATAAATGTTCAAATATATATATAAATGAGTGTAAAATATATTTAAAATATTACATTTACTAAATGAAAGCTTTCGATTAACAATTTAAGAAATAGTCGGCTTGCTTATAATTTTGGTATAGGAAAATAGTGGTTTTTACTGTACGACAATGAAGCTGCTTTCCACGTTTTTCGAATCAAAATCAAATCTCCAATTCGTCGAATAAAAACTTTTTGAAAATATTTAAAGGAATGTAGGAAGATAAAAAAATTAGTAATTAAAATATTTAACATTTTAAATAATTTTTTAAAACATATCGTATTGAAATATTTTTGAAATTTCAAAGCTAAGATTTCATACAAATTCCACATATAAAAATAAGATATTTTATTTACAGAAAATACATAATTTCTAGAAAGTTAAAGTGAAGTCTCAAACTATTCTAGCCAGTTGTGCAATAAAATAAACTACACAACTGTTTCACCAGGGTTTGAAAAGAGTTACGGCAGTGTCTGCTGCAGCCATTTTCTGCTCTTGTGTAGTACCAAATACGATCTCCATTAGAGTGAGAATGGTTTGTACACACAAGTGAAGCTACAGGAACTCACTTAGAAGACCTTCAGTGAACTTAACAGACCTTTATTGAACTTAGCAGATTTTCAGTGAACTTACCAGACTTTTAGTGAACTTAACAGACCTTCAGTGAACTTACCAGACCTTCAGTGAACTTAACAGACCTTCAGTGATCTTAGCAGACCTTTAGTGAACTTAGCAGACCTTCAGTGAACTTACCAGACCTTCAGTGAACTTACCAGACCTTCAGTGAACTTACCAGGCCTTCAGTGACCTTAGCAGACCTTTAGTGAACTTAACAGACCTTCAGTGAACTTACCAGACCTTCAGTGAACTTACCAGACCTTCAGTGAACTTACCAGACCTTCAGTGACCTTAGCAGACCTTTAGTGAACTTAACAGACCTTCAGTGACCTTAGCAGACCTTTAGTGAACTTAACAGACCTTCAGTGATCTTGGCAGACCTTTAGTGAACTTAGCAGATCTTCAGTGAACTTACCAGACTTTTAGTGAACTTAACAGACCTTCAGTGAACTTACCAGACCTTCAGTGAACTTAACAGACCTTCAGTGATCTTAGCAGACCTTTAGTGAACTTAGCAGATCTTCATTGAACTTAACAGACCTTCAGTGAACTTACCAGACCTTTAGTGACCTTACCAGACCTTCAGTGAACTTATCAGACCTTCAGTGAACTTAGCCAGCAGGAAACCTCACCTGAATAAGCTCTGGTGCGTAAGTTCTACCAACTCTTCTGCACAATCAACTAGATTTTGAGTAGACCACATTTGCAAGCAATAGATGTGGTCCTATTTTCTTGAGATCATATGTTCAAGATTCTAGTACATTGAATGATCGTAATTTTGCGAGAGGTGGATCACTATCTGTATAGTGGTCCTATTTTCTTGAGATCATATGTTCGAGATTCTAGTACATTGAATGATCGTAATTTTGCGAGAGGTGGATCACTATCTGTATAGTGGTCCTATTTTCTTGAGATCATATGTTCGAGATTCTAGTACATTGAATGATCGTAATTTTGCGAGAGGTGGATCACTATCTGTATAGGTATCTTACTCTAAGTGATAGATCAATGGGCATTATCCATCCTCTGACTTCTTCAGGACTGTTGGTAGAGTAGTGAGGACAACATGCACTGAATACTGAACACTAAGGAATTCTTAAGCGACCTTCCTATGTGGTCTGACAATATTTTGTTTTCTCACATTGGAGTAAAGTCACAGATGTGACTTTTCCCATGCTTTTGTGCTTTAGCTGGCGAAAGGTAATTGTGACCAAGGACAGAACATTTTGTTGTAATTGAACTCGAGGAGTCAAAGAAATATGACTTGCAGAGATTCTGGCAAACTGCACACTCCATGTCCAGACCTTGGTACCAATGAGCATGACTCATCTCTCCTGACTCTAACCAGAATTTCTATTTTTCTCTTCCTGGGTAGGTTTTCTTCTCCATGAGAGATACATGGTTCTGATTCTGTGCAACAATTAAAAAGAAATAAGAACGAACGTAATTAGTATTAATGTTTCATAACGGTGCAAATACAATTAATAGATTAGGAGAGTAGAAGTGTATGCAAGATGCCACTGTGTTGTAAAATATACGAATATTAAGGTAAAAGGAAAGATTTATAGACTGTTGGAAGAGGAGAAAATTTATATGCATATACTGTTTGATGCTGATTGATTTACTACACATGAGCCAATAAATCTTATTGAAACTTGTAATAAAACATAGAAAAAATAATCAGGTATTTCAAATGTATACTTGTTACAATCGTGAAAATAATTTTTCCAATGGCCTGACAATGATTTTATTGCATTCATTATGTATTAGGTCTGTAAGCATGTTCTCTATAAATATAAGTAGTTTTAAAGGGGTGTGATAATAAAGCATATATCTTCCCCAAGAATGATCATCATCTATTAACTTGGTGTAAAACCATTATAAATGAAACCTTGATGACTGGGCGCGAATTTTGTTAAGGGATGAGAGCTTGTTTTGGTTGCAACTAGCAGGTGATGTTCACAGAGGGATAGCTGGGTGGGCTCAAGCCCCTGCCTTTCTACTCTTATGATTCTATGGTACTCTTTTTTTTTCTCAGTCATAAATAAATGTCCACAAATACTAAAAGACACGCCTGGTTATGCTATGTGTACCAGACGCAACCCACAGTCCCCAATGCATCCCCTAATACTTCCACCGCCCCTAAAAAAGAATTGCCTTGCGATGATTAAAAAATACCCTTTTTGTCAATGAGCCCACCACCATTTCAATGTCCTGTGCACCTTGCTATGAAATAGGTGTAGAGTCAGGTAGGTAAGCATTGCGTATTGAGCAAGTAACGTATATGTTAAATGTCTACTTATTTATGTATACATTATTAATAAATGAACACAGTCTAGAGGCCATTATGTAAGTTTTGGACAACAGGCCAATGTGTTATTTTAAAAGGCTCTGCCACAAAACTTGTAGGACATATGAATAAGAATATGAAAGCCTTCTATTCGTCTACCCAAGAACCCAAATATTAAATCCATAGAAAATATATATTACTATTTGGAGTGTTAGACCAAGACCGTTTAGTCACTATCAAGTTTTCAAATTTTTGAAACAACTGTAAAAGCAAACTACACCTTTAATTTTGTATTTTGCATGCTCTTGAAGAAAGTTAGCTATTTATTTATTTTAAGCACAAACTGCACAGTGGATTACCTGCGCTGTGCCCACTGCAGGAATCGAATCCCAAATTTCAATGTTGTAAACCCTCAAGCTTATCGCTAAACGACAGTGGAGAAGAAGGTTAACAGCTGAACAAAAACAAAAAAGCTGGACAATTATATCTATTTTTGTTTTAATATAATTATTAAAGTCTTTATTCAGCGTAAAAGCCCTCAGTGGCACAGCGGAAAGTCCGAAGGCATATAATGCTAAAAATCGAGTTTCGTTAGTCGTGGTAGGGCACACCGCAGTTAGCCCATTGTGTATATTTGTGTTTAACAAAAAAATAATAATAAGCGTGGTTTATTTTTCAATATAGAATTATGAAATTAATGTAACTAAATGTAATTTCTTCTGATTTTCTAACATTTTAGCAAAAACTAACAATTATGATTAACTGTGATCTAAACTGAAAATGCACTGGCAATGGTGATAACATGTGATGAATATGTGAACTACGTTTCAAGAATTTTCATTCTACCATGTGATTGTTCACCTTTATCAATAAACACATCATTAAAGTTAGCCGAAGTATGATTGATTTTGCAAAAGAATGTGCCTGACTAAATATCGGTATAAGATTTTGGAGCGTAGAAATTCAACAGAAGTGCAAAGTTAGGGTTTAAAGCGCATGCTCAATATTGATCCAGTAAAGCATTGAATTTTTGCATGCAAGTACATCGCTGGAGGGCGAAATATACTTTTGTTTATTAGCTTCTGCTGTAGAATTATTATTGTTTGATATTAGTTCTTTGTTATACTAGATGAATTCGGTTCCCCTGTGTATCCTACAAACGTTCGTAAGGAGAAATATATATATCCACCAAAGTAATTTCAAGGTCTTCGGACAAATATTTTCTAAATGACGGTTTTCTGCGTCAGTTCCGTTATGACAGCGGCAGTATGTGCGTCATATCCGCTTCGACTGCTGGTAGCTAACAAACTCAGCTGTAGTTTGAGAAGGAGCACGAGATCGCCCAAATCAAGCCGATTAAAACTTGATGAGACACGTGACGATTATAGTCATCCTATTGGCTAGTTAAGGTTTAAATACGTTCGTAAATTGTGGTTTGAAGACTTTTTCCTTCAAGTTCCTTATCAGCTTATATATTGTCTTCGAAAGAAAAAATCAATATTATAATAACGACACATGGAGATCAAATTCCACGTGTCTTCAAGCAAGTAATCAGAAAATATTGACAGTTGTGTGCCCAGTAGTGAAATTTCAGAATCGCTCATTTCAGTGAGAAATGAACGACACTGTGAAAACCAAATACTTACATCATCGTCGGAATTCTGCTACTTACCTCGAGCCTCAGCTAAGCAGGGTAGTTTGGGATATCTCTCCTTCCCTCGAAGGTAACAATTAAAAATTTGACGATTGTGTAGCTATAAAATAAGTGTTTTTATTCACTAAAGATTCAAATAAATAAGGCACTTTTTAAAACCGGGCCTTTTTTTTTTTGTTGGTTTGTTGTTCAAATTCGATGACGAGGAACCCACTTTGAGACTAATAATGGCTGGAGACGGCTTGAATGGGTAATGAAGAAAACTAATATAA
>NW_013670237.1:30330-39204 GCF_000517525.1 Limulus polyphemus
AAGCCGTTTCCAGCCATTATTGGTTTGTTGTTGTTGTTGATATTTATAATTTATGGTCAATCTGCTTGTCTTTGCCTTTTTTGTATAACCTAGTTGGATATTTTTCTAATTCGTCGATGGTAACTGCTTATCTGTTAATTAATTAAAAAAATATTTATAACTGTTGTTTTAGAACGTGAATACTGGTACTTTTTGTTGTTGTTTTAACGTTCTGCCGTGCTCCCCTGGCATTCCCGTTTTCCTGCACCATTATGCTGCACCACACGATAAACTATTTGACAGGGAAACGCGCTTCAACTTTAGTTCGATAAACCACGCGACTTAAATAACCTCGTTCTCAGACGTGTGGTTAAGGCGCACTATGTTCAGACGAATGTGAGTTGTAACACCAACTTCTCAAGAATGAATTGGTTTGACATCTTACTTAGTTATTTCAATCTACCAAGTTTGTTTTCGTGATAAATACTCTACACAAAGCTAAAAAATTGTAAATCGTTAATCAATCAGATATGCAGATAGAAGAGGAACTTAATCATGTTAAAAAGGAATTTAACCAAAATAAAAAGTGTAAACGATGGTTCACCTTAAACTTACTCTGTATTATGCACGGTTAAGCCTTGAAGTATGTTATTTGATTCCTAATATGTGGCAAAAGGTATCGGATTGGAATGTAGGATAGCTGGTAAGGAATTTATAGTCTCCTAAGCAGTAGGTTTGAGAAAAAGAAAGTGCTTATTTTGACCGATAGGATGTTGTTGATAATTGTATAACAATTTTAGAATTAATAAAAACATGGATAAATAATAGAGCAATAAATAAATAAAACGAGTAATTTTGAATCTTTCATACTTCTTTATGTTGCCGTTGAAGTGCACAAATAACTACATTGAAGTGCACAAATAACTACATTGAAGTATACAAAGAATTACATTGAAGTGCACAAAGAACTACATTGAAGTGCGCAAAGAACGACATTGAAGTGCACAAATAACTACATTGAAGTGCACAAATAACTACATTGAAGTATACAAAGAATTACATTGAAGTGCACAAAGAACTACATTGAAGTATATTGAAGTGCATAAAGAACTACATTGAAGTGCACAAAAAACTACATTGAAGTATATTGAAGTGCATAAAGAACTACATTGAGGTGCACAAAAACTACATTGAAGTATATTGAAGTGCATAAAGAACTACATTGAAGTGCACAAAAAACTACATTGAAGTATATTGAAGTGCATAAAGAACTACATTGAGGGGCACAAAATACTACATTAAAGTGCACAAAGAACTACATTGAAGTATACAAAGAACGACATTGAAGTATACAAATAACTACATTGAGTGCACAAAGAACTACATCGAAGCGCACAAAGAACGACATTGAAGTATACAAAGAACGGCATTGAAGTGCACAAAGAACTACATTGAAGTGCGCAAAGAACGACATTGAAGTATACAAATAACTACATTGAGTGCACAAAGAACTACATCGAAGCGCACAAAGAACGGCATTGAAGTATACAAAGAACGACATTGAGTGCACAAAGAACTACATTGAAGTGCGCAAAGAACGACATTATGGTGTACAAAGAACGACATTGAAGTATATAAATAACTACATTGAGTGTACAAAGAACTACATCGAAGCGCACAAAGAACGGCATTGAAGTATACAAATAATTACATCGAAGCGCACAAAGAACGACATTATGGTGTACAAAGAACGACATTGAAGTATACAAATAACTACATTGATGTATACAAAGAACGACATTGAAGTATACAAATAACTACATTGATGTATACAAAGAACTACATTGAAGTATACAAAGAACTACATTGAAGTGTACAAGGAACTACATTGAAGTATACAAAGAACTACATTGAAGTATACAAAGAACTACATTGAAGTATACCAAGAACGACATTGAAGTATACAAAGAACTACAATGAAATGTGGAAACTAATAACTCTTTACTAATTTCTTTAGTGTCCTGAATAACAATTATGTTGATGAGGGCTTACTTGTTTCTTTATATAAGAAATAAACCAATTTGCTTTAGATCATTACGTAAGTAAGAACTGACAAATGACACAAAGACGTATATGATTTATGATATCGTGTGTGAAAGTCTTACTCTCAATAAAAGGCAGTTCGCTCTTAACTCAAAGTACTTTCAGGTAGTGGTATATATACCCAATAGGATAGATAAATATAGGTATAAGCACAACTGACGTGTGTTATATTTCTGTAGCTATTAGTGATACTTATCCTATATCACTATGCGTTATAAAGTTTGACAATCACATAGATTATCTAATACAACCTTATAGCCGAGCTTAGCCCGATAAAATTTTTTACAGTGTTACCATCAATGTGATTTCAATCAATCTTGATACAGAATGATAAAAACCCTATAACCTGAGCGATTTGGAAAGGGGAACCTTTCTTCTTCAGGGGCAAACTGGGAATCGATGGTGTAATCGATTGAGTGATATATAAAGAGGGGTTGAGTGACGTCATAAAGGTCATCTGGTCTTCCAGGAAATGGTTTAGTTTATTTTTCCATGTACTGTTGTAAGTGTGTTCCTTTTCCGGTACAATGTAGCCGGCGACGAGAGAGTTATGTAAAAAGGTGTTAGGGATACTTTGCTTTAGAAATGTTTAAACAATAAATAAATAAAAGTATACTTAAGTGTTTAAGTAAAATAAAGGTGACACCTGGAGACTTATTAAAAAAGAGGTGTTAAGCTAATTGATTTCTACAAACAGGTATGGGAAATTATCTTAAAGAGATAGTAAGTTTTAGAAAAATTAGGGTTCACGCTACATGAAAGAAATAAGCAAAGAATAAAAGTTGTTTTTCTGACAGAAATGAAACCCAATGATCGGAGATCACTGATTCCAGGTTCTAGATTGATTCCACAAGGTTTCAATGAAAATATGAGTGAAGGGACAGATTGTGGTGTCATCATCTTTGATACAGCTATAGTGATTAAAATGATCCTTAACTATTTGAATTTTTTTTTGGATAACTTCTCCTATGGTTGACATAGCTGAGCCGATGAGGGCTGATATTCAGGGGAAATCAGTCCTAATTAGTGGTGTTATTATTTGTACTTCTTGAAATGTGAGTTTACATTACAATAAATAGGCCCTGCAATCAATGCGAGGGACAGAAAGTTGATTTATAGATAAGGTAGTTTATATGCTTTACATTACAATAAATAGGCCCTGCAATTAATGCGAGGGACAGAAAGTTGATTTATAGATAAGGTTGTACAGCATCAAACGTTTTTTTTTCTCTGTAAAAATATAAAGTTGGACGAACATACTAGCTTCATCACACACCAGATGACTGTAAACACTACATCATTATTGGTATACAGTGACGTCACGTTTCTAGGCCTTAAAGACATTCGAAAGCGTTTTTTTTTCTTCATTCACTGAAGTAGCATATAAATTACATGTTCAATAAATGGGACCATTTCCCTCTCAAACGTCAAGGATAGTTTTCAAAGTAAAAAAAAAAAACGTGTGATAAATGTAATGAATATATTAGTCATCTTTCAACAAAGAGTCAAATACTGTATTCCGTAAGTTTTCCATGCATTTTTCAAACTTATATTTCTATAACATTTTTATTTCGTCCACGAGAGCATCTTTACTCGTAACTGGTTAGAATTTCAGCAAATAACTATGAATATATACAGCTTATCAATGGTAAGTGTACACTCCCGGAGAATATAAAACGACCATATAAAACGTTATATGCAAATAACCACGACTTGTAATTACAGGTCTAGCTCGGTCAAGACGACGGAAAATACACAGCAATGCCACGAACACAAGTATCTCGGGAATTAACTGTATTTTCACAAAATCGCACAGTGGATCAATGGAAGAGTGATCAAAGTCAGCAGGAGATCAGTCTGTCACTTGAAATACCGCTGTAAACACTATATATATGTGACAATGTAGTTCCATTGATGGTGAATAACAACAGTTTCTGCACAGCCTGGGGGCCCGAAAATCGATAGGCCAGATCTGTAGCTACGAATAGAAGTGTTAAAAACTGAAACCTTTTAAAAGTAACTTACTAACTGATCCTACTGGGTTGATTTCTGGCCTCAGTCTGTGAATAATAATAAAAACTCGCTTTTATCTAGAACTCGGTTCATCATTGGTCCTAGCTAAGATCTTAAACTGGTTGGAATAGACGCATTCTCTTAGGGCAAGTTCAAATACTCTCGACGTAGTAGCGGTTTAAAAATTCGCATGTTATTTTATATGAGTTAAACATTTTTTTAAATGGATCCGATACAGCCTTACTGAAAGCAGGGATAGGTAAATGTATAAACTAAATTTGATGAATATAATGCAGAAATGTGGTCTTTAAATCTCACAAAAAAATATATTTGGGCGACAATTAGATTTAAAAGCACACCTTAACTCTATCTGAGGATATAACCTTTGAAGAATATTTTTAACTGATTTTTAATAAAGAATATTTACCAATATATGAAGAGGTAGTAACAAGATATTTGGGAACTTTAAATGTACGTGTTTTACATCGCTTATTCACGAACTTGTTCGTAGAACAATCTTACGATCTTATCTTTGATTATTCAAAATATGCTTTGAGTGGTATTGAAAATAGTTTTTAGCCCAGGATTTAAAAATTCAGTATCCAAATAGGCTTAAGTTTGAAGATCATTTTGTATAGTTTGAATAATTTTTGCGATCATTGTCTGCTCGCCCTTTCAGCCGTGGGGGCGTTATAATGTCAATCCCACTATTTGTTGGTAAAAAGAGTAGCCGAAGAGTTGGCGGTGGGTGGTGATGACTAGCTGCCTTTCCTCTAGTTTTACACTGCTAAATTAGGGACGGCTAGCGTAGATAGCTCTCGTGTAGTTTTGCGCGAAATTCAAAACAAACAAATAAGCGATCATTGTTACATCACCCAAGTTGGTCTAATTCAAATGAAATATTAAGTAAGGTGAGAACGCCAATTAGTGGTATACTGTTGATTTCTTTCAATAATAATACTTGTGGATATAGAAGATTTCTAAATTTTAATTTAGAGGAATTAACAGCTTTGAATAAAAAGGATGGTTTTGTTATTTCTAAATCTGACAAAGGAAATGGTATTGCAAATTTGGATAAAGACGAATATTTAAGAAAAGCTGAATATATTTAAATGATTCAACTAAGTTTGTAAAGTTACACCGTGATATTAATGTTGTTAGGTAAGCCACATTTCAGAGAAAGGACAATATTATTAATAAAAACCAGTATTCGACTAGTAGACCTGAAAGTGTTACAACACATGTGCAAGTGTGTTTCAACACCATTAAAAAGTATATTCATAGCATGGTCAACAATGGTAGAACGTTTAAACGGAACACACTCCTCACTCCAGTCACTATCGTACGTCTCGACAACAATGGACATCGCAGATACTATCACTCCCTTCTGCCTCTTGGGATATTATTTTTTCTTCTCATGATTGCAGATCTGAACGCTGTGTGGTCAGGGAACGCATCTTAGTTTGGTGATCAACTTTTCAGGAACTCTTTGAACCATCTGCTAACCACGAGAAAAAGATTTGATTTGACCTGTTATGTTTTGAATTTCGCGCAAAGCTACAACACGAGGGCGATCTGTACTAACCGTCCCTAATTTGGTAGTGAAAGACTAGAGGGAAGTCAGTTAGTCATTACAACCCACAGCCAACTCTTGGGCTACTCTTTTATCAACAAATAGTGAGAATGACAGACACATTATAACGCCCCCACGGCTGAAAGAGCGAGCATGTTTGGTGGGACAGGGATCCGAACTCGCGACCCTCAGATTGCGGGTCGAGAGCCCTAACCACGTGGCCATGCCAGAACCCGACAAATAATGTCAGCATTCCTGTTATGCTGTGGGTGCCGTTCATGCAACTGGATGATTACATCTGATGATAGACGAAGAGAGGTTACTGCTATTTCATACATCGTAGTTCTATCCGTCTATGCTAAGGATGAACTTAACATAAAAGGCAGTGTTTTGATGAAAGATGGGACTCCTTCTCATTCACCCCGAGTCACGAAATCATTGCTTCAATGTTTGGCGTTACTACTCTCTCGTGTCCGGGATAATCATCAGATATAAACCCTACCGAGCACGTGTGATCCAGTTTTGATTGTTTCCTCGGGAAAGCATCGCAAACAACTATTGTTTAGGGAAAACTTCATCAACATTCTTCACCATATAAGATGTTTTTGGCTTTGGTGTTGTAAAGGGCAGGTTGAATTACACTAATAGTAGTATTTTACCCTTTGCTTCATGTTTGTTCATTTAATAAATTAGTATACTTTCTGGAGTGGGTGTTTAATTAGACATTGATAAGGCTGTGTACTGAACTTTGTTTGTCAAAATGCTAGCACGTTAATATTCATTAACACCAGGTTTAAAAATCGAAACTTACCAGGACCTGTTAGTACGAAACAACAAGTTTACATAACGACGTTTCACCTGTCAAAATTGGGATCATCAAGTGAATACAAATGTATAGTTTTATTGTGTTTCATCATATTAAAGTGGGATCGTCAGCTGGTACACACGAACATACACTTTTGTTGTGTTTCATCATATTAAAGTGGGATCGTCAGCTGGTACACACGAACATACACTTTTGTTGTGTTTCACCATGGTAAAGTGGGATCGACAGGTGGTACAGGAACGTTTACTTTTGTTGTGTTTCACCATGTTAAAGTGGGATCATGATGTGGTACAAAAACGTATACTTTTGTTGTGTTTCACCATGTTAAATTGGTATTGTCAGGTGGTACAGAAACGTATACTTTTGTTGTGTTTCACCATGTTAAAGTGGGATCAACAGGTGGTACACAAACGTATACTTTTTTGTGACAGTTTAGACGTACGATAATGAAAAACACTTTAAAACAAATGTCATATGGACTTTTGATTTTTTAAATGAAAAATATCTTCTTTGTTTTTTATGTTAGTAGTAATTTCCTTACACAAAAACAAAAACATTTATGTTGGATTTGCAAATACAAATACTAAAGAATTACCTGTACTGATACCTTCAGTTTAATCATAATAATGTCCGATGGATTTAAACTTAGCTTCAGGAGTAGCCTAAATCAATAACCGATTTAAAGGAAACGAGTTAATAAAAAAAATTAAAGCAATATATTCACAAAGAAGAATTTCACTGAATTAGAAACATATATAAAAACTCACTACTCCAGTTTTAGCATTACACTCCAGCCATTTAGAAGAAACGTGTTTTGTTTTATTGATAGGGTATCGTGTTTAGTGTATGGACATCGAATACACAGGCTAAGATATTCTATAAATCAAAGATTTGTTTGTTCGTTTGTAGTAAAGCACAAAGTTACACAATGGGCTGTCTGTGGTGTGTCCACCGTGAGTATCAAAACCCAGTTTTAGCGTTATAAGTTCGCACATATACCGCGAGTGAAAGAAGATTCATAAGCTAAAACAGTTAGAACATTCTTTCATTATGTAATATTTTAAAACATTACATACACAGAGATATAGCGCCACAAGGGATTTAAATTGATAAACGAATTGAGCTTTCAAACTTTTCTATGTAATTTAATATTATTATTATATATAGATCTTAATTCTGTGAGTTGGTTTTACTAGATAACCATTACATCCGGCTTAACGTGAAGTATCAGTTTAAATTTCTTAAATAATAGTTAGCAATTAATAACAAAGCATAATTATCTCAATCCAGAGGCGTAGTCAAGGGGACCCGGCCCCCTGAAATTCTAGGCATACTGACCACATATTATGTTTTAGTTCTTATATAATAAATTCGTTTTGTATCACTTAGTAGAAAAATAAAACTTATATAAACACTATTACATTTGATTTAATTTAATGATTATTTTATTGAAAATTTAGATCAATTTCAGCTTTTTAATTTATTGGCCCCCTTAAATTTGTCTGCCCCCACCCCAGCCCACCCCGAGTGGAAATCCTGGCTATGCTACTTTCTCTATCTTATTTAAATACTAACATAAAATACCCACGCTCCGGAGCTGCGGGATTCTAAGGTCTCCTCATGATTCACAGAGGTCTCAGTGTACCAGTCAAGCGCCTCCATTATCTTAATTACTTCTATAGCTACCCCAGTGCAGCAATTCTTTAATTGATTTGTCTGTTGCCATTTCCCGAACTTAATTGAATTCAACTCTTTTTAAAAGGAAATAGTTTTAATTTAGCTTCTCAGATTCGTTTTTTCTTCCTTTTCTCCAATATTCTCTAATTTATATTTTTCTTCCCGTTGTTTGTTGCCTTTCCCAAACTTAATTCAATTCAACTTTTTTTAAATTCTCAAATTTGTATTTTTATTCCTATATTTGTGTTGAGAAATATTATTTGGCAGAAAACCTTTGTATGTTGTTCATTCAATAAGTAAGATTTAGAAAAAAAATTGATACTTTTTATAGACCTTCAGGAAGCAGCATTATGGGGCTTAAGGGCAAAAAATTGGCCGAAAGTTTTATGAGTCAAATCTAAAAGATATTACTCATGTGCACATTCTCAGAATCCCCTTAGTATGTGTAAAAGTTTCAGGTCTCTATGTTTTTCCCTCATAAAGCTATGGAGGTCCCAGACAACACAGCAAGGCTCTTTTACTATTATAGATTTCGTCTTAACCCCCTAAAAACACTATTCTCTAGTTTATTTTAGTTGTTGAAACAACTTAGTTATTGTTACTTGTTTGTTTGTTTTAGAGCAAAGCCACATTGAAATTCGGTGACGAGGAACCCACTTTGAGACTAATAATGGCTGGAGACGGCTTGAATGGGGAATGAAGA
>NW_013670237.1:40200-45303 GCF_000517525.1 Limulus polyphemus
ATTCCCAGTGTTTGTGTTATATATATATATATATGTTTTTTTTTGAGTTAACGCATTAGATTCCCAGTGTTTGTGTTACATATGTTTTTGTTGAGTCAATGCATTACTTTTATAATATTTGTGTTGGACATTTTTTGTTGAGATTAGATTCCCAGTGTTTATGTTATATATGTTTTTTCTTAGTTAACGCATTAGATTTCTAGTGTTTGTGTTACATATGTTTCTGTTGAGTCAATGCATTTCTTTTATAATATTTGTGTTGGACATGTTTTGTTGAGTCAACGCGTTAGATTCCCAGTGTTTATGTTATATATGTTTTTTCTTAGTTAACGCATTACATTAACACTATTTGTGCCCGATATGTTTTTGTTGCTATTGTTTTGCAATACATAACTTTTATAAATGGACTAGTTAGCTTGCAGTTTGGAAATGTTGGCCTTACTCTGCAGGATATATAAGGACTAAAAAGTTCATTCAAATTAATAGTGTTTTAATTCAATCAAAAAGCTACCTGCAAAAAAAAAAAGATCATTCAGCAGAGCAGATTGGGCATAAACGAAAAATTTAACTACGGATTGGAATGGCTAGGGATTTCAATAAAACCTCTGATTTTTGCTTTTAACCAAATACGTCAGAGTTACAGGAGCTACGAAAATCAAAATTTGTAATTTATCAGAAAAATGTAAATATTACAAAGAAATTATCTTAGATGAAAATATTACACCACGTAAATGTTGCATCATCATCAGATCATATATAAACTCAAATAATTTGTTTTCATCCTTCTCGGCAATTGTTTTATTTCTAAGTCAAGAGATCAATGGAATTTAATAAAATATGCGAAGGTACATTTCGATTGGTTTTCGTTTGTTATGAATTTTGAGTAAAGCTACACGAGGGCTATCTGCGCTAGCCGTCCCTAATTTAGCAGTGTAAGACTAGAGGGAAAGCAGTTAGTCATCACCACCCACCGTCAACTCTGGGGCTATTCTTTTACCAACGAATAGTGGGATTGACCGACACATTTTAACGCCCCCACGGCTGAAAGGGCGAGCATGTTTGGTGGGAGGAGATTCGAACCCGCGACCCACAGATTGCGAGTCGTGCGCCCTAGCCACCTGGCCATGCCGGGCCTACTTTTCGAAACTAAGTCCTTTGAACACTGACTTCTGGATTTGTGAATGGTTATCATTTTGTTAATTCAGTCTCATAAAATATGGTTTAAGTATTTAAATGTAAGTCGACAAGAGTACGAGAATAAACCTTAACCAGTTTATTGGTTGTTGTAATTAAGCACAAAGCTATACAATGGGCTATCTGTGATCTGCCCACCACGGGTATCGAAATCCAGATTCTAGCGTTGTAAGTCCGCAGACATACCGCTGAGCCATTGGGGGGCAACCAGTTTATTATTAATCTGATATTCTCACGTTTTAATTGCAGCATATTGATATATTATGATGCATTACTTGATATCATGCATTAAAAGAACTTTTTATCTTAATTCACTTTAATATATTCACTATATTTTTGATAACAGCGTATCAGTTTTTTGGTTTAATTAATATTTTATATGTTTAAAAATATTACATTATTGAAAGAAACAGGGGCCGGGCGTGGCTTAGAGTATAGCGTGTACATCGGGTCTCCCAGTGGACCAGTGGTAAGTTGATGGACTTACAATACTGGGGTGAGGGATTAGATTCCCCGCGATGGACAGGGCGCAAGTAGTCTATTCTGTAGTTTTGAACAAACTGTAGATCCGAGGTTCCAGATTCGCGCTGTCCCGTTTCCGCATAAAACCAAAATAAATAAATGAAAATCCTGCTCTGTCCTTTGTATATGCATTATAAGAGTGACGCTTAGGACTCGCTATTCGTTTAGAGTAGAGCCTAGTGGGGCCTATGGCGTTCGACTCGCAATATGAGGATCACAGGTTCAAATCCCGTCACCGAACGTGCTAGCCCTTTCAGTCGTGGGGCGTTATAATGTGACAGTCAATCCAACCTTTCGTTGGTAAAGAGTAGCCCACGAGTTGGTTTGGTGGTGGGTGGTGTTGACTAGCTAGCTGCCTTTCCTCTAGTCCATCACTTCTAAATTATGGACGGCTATAGCAGGTAGCCTTCGAGTAGCTTTGGAAGAAATTCAACAAACAAAGAAACGATTAGCGTAGCCCAAGAGTAGGCGGTGGGGGCTGTTGAATAACTGCTCTCTCTCTCTCCCTCTAGTCTATCAGCTAAAAAGCACGGATGGTCAGCGCAGCGCCTTGTATGGCTTTGCGGAAATATCTGAAACTATTTTATGGAACAGTTTTACAAATCGATTGAACTCCTCTACAGCGTTGTTTATAACATCGTAACACTAAAACGTGAGTTAGATGGCTGTTAAAGTAACATTAAGTTACAAGGCAATATAAGCCATCTAGTAAACACAATTCCAGGTCGACTGATGTCATAATCAGATGTATGTAATCACATTAGGATTATTTCACAGAAAATGTTCAGAAATCACTTCTGTAAAAAAAGGAGAAAAACACATAAGGATGGGATTAAATAAATTTTAAATAAATTTAAAGCTACTACATTTATTTCTAAAAGGTGTCCTACTAAATTTATTTCTAAAAGGTGTCCTACTCCATTTATTTGTAAAATGTGTCCTACTACATTTATTTCTAAAAGGTGTCTTACTACATTTATTTCTAAAAGGTGTCCTACTACATTTATTTCTAAAAGGTGTCCTACTACATTTATGTCTAAAAGGTGTCCTACTAAATTGATTTCTAAAAGGTGTCCTACTACATTTATTTCTAAAAGGTGTCCTACTACATTTATGTTCTAAAAGGTGTCCTACTAAATTTATTTCTAAAATGTGTCCTACTACATTTATTTCTAAAAGGTGTCTTACTCCATTTATTTCTAAAAGGTGTCCTACTACATTTATTTCTAAAAGGTGTCCTACTACATTTATGTCTAAAAGGTGTCCTACTAAATTTATTTCTAAAAGGTGTCCTACTACATTTATTTCTAAAAGGTGTCCTACTCCATTTATTCCTAAAAGGTGTCCTACTACATTTATTTCTAAAAGGTGTCCTACTCCATTTATTTCTAAAATGTGTCCTACTACATTTATTTCTAAAAGGTGTCCTACTCCATTTATTTCTAAAATGTGTCCTACTACATTTATTTCTAAAAGGTGTCCTACTACATTTATTTCTGAAAGGTGTCTCCTAATATGAAGAATATTTGGCTTTAAGTTACCTTTATAAGAATTCTCACTATGAAACGTGTAAAAGAAAATTTTACAGATTCTTACTCTTCATTGAGAAAAGATAAAAGCTTTTCAGCATTTTGAAATAACATAACTTCTGTAACAGACTAGGTTTTTGTTTCTCTTTGTCTGTTTATTACAGTAACATAACTTCTGTAAGGGACTAGGATTTTGTTTCTCTCTATATCTGTTTATTACAGTAACGTAGCTTCTGTGAGGGAGTAGGTTTATGTTTGTCTTTGTCTGTTTATTACAGTAACGTAACTTCTGTAAGGGAGACTAGATTTTTGTTTCTCTTTGTCTGTTTATTACAGTAACATAACTTCTGTGAGGGAGTAGGTTTATGTTTGTCTTTGTCTGTTTATTACAGTAACGTAACTTCTGTAAGGGACTAGGATTTTGTTTCTCTTTGTTTTTTACAGTAACGTAGCTTCTGTGAGGGAGTAGGTTTATGTTTTTCTTTGTCTGTTTATTACAGTAACATAACTTCTGTAAGTGACTAGGTTTTGTTTCTCTTTGTCTGTTTATTACAGTAACATAACTTCTGAAAATACTAGGATTTGGTTTTTCTTTATTTCTTTATTACAGCAGTAACATAACTTCTGTAAGGGACTAGGTTTTGGTTTTTCTTTATTTCTTTATTACAGCAGTAACATAACTTCTGTAAGGGACTAGGTTTTGTTTTTTTCTGTATTTGATTATTACAGTCACATAGCTTCTGTAAGGGACTAGGTGTTTGTTTGTCTTTGTCTGTTTATTACAGTAACATAGCTTCTGTAACGAATCTGGTTTGGTATGTTTGCTTATTACAGATATAATCAAAAACAACTAGATGTGAAAAAAAAGGTCCGGCCAAACATGGATTCAGCGATTTAAAGGAATGAAATCAAAATTGGCATCCAAACTGGCAGCTACACCTGTAGTGTTGATAAGAATTTTACAGCAATTAACATATCTTCTGTTAAAGATCAGGCTTGGTTTGCCTACTTATTACAGCAACATAATAGTTATTACACTAACATAGTTTCTATAAGATATCCGGTTTTTGTTTGTCTTTAGTTATTACAGTAAAATAATTTCATTAAGAGATCAAGTTTTGATTTTTTTTGCTTATTATAGTAATAGAGCGTTTATAAAGGATCAGGTTTTTTGTCTTTTTCTAACATTAAGATAACTTCTGTGAAGGATCAGGTTTTGGTTTGTCTGATTATTACAGTAAGATAACTTCTGTGAAGGATCATGTTTTGGTTTGTCTGCTTATTACACTAATATAACTTCTGTAAGGGATCATGTTTTGTTTGCTTATTACTGTAAAATAGCTTCTTTAATTAAGGGATCAAGTTGGTTTGCCTGCTTATAAAGCAGTAAAACCCCACTGTTCGACCAGACAAAAATAGTGCAAGAGTTGATGGTGGATTTTGCTCATTAGCTACCTTACTTCTAGTCTTTTAGTTCAAAAGTAGGGATAACTATGGACAGGTAACCCTTGTATGGTTTACGCTAAGAATTCTAAACAGAAAACAAAATAACAAACAAACAAACCAGAAAAGCAAAGATAGAATTTTTCCTTCTGAACTCTAAGAGTTCAACTGAAACGTTTGAGTACCCTCATCTCTTAATAAACACTGATCTAAAAAAACAAGACAAGTATGCAGTTTGTATAGCTGTTTTTCATTTAGCACTGTATAGGAAAAGAGACAGTTAAGTTTGTGGCAGTAAATATCACTTAGCACTGTATTGGAAAAGAGACAGTTAAGTTTGTGACAGTAAATTTCACATAGCACTGTATAGGAAAAGAGACAGTTAAGTTTGTGGCAGTAAATATCACTTAGCACT
>NW_013670237.1:46245-50872 GCF_000517525.1 Limulus polyphemus
TTAAGTTTATGACAGTAAATATCATTTAGCACGTTATATGAAAAGAGACAGTTAAGTCTATGACAGTAAATATCACTTAGCAACTGTATAGGAAAATAGACAGTTAAGTCTATGACAGTAAATATCACTTAGCACTGTATAGGAAAAGAGACAGTTAAGTCTATGACAGTAAATATCACTTAGCACTGTATAGGAAAAGAGACAGTTAAGTTTGTGACAGTAAATATCACATAGCACTGTATAGGCAAATGGACAGTTAAGTTTGTGACAATAAATATCACTTAGCACTGTATAGGAAAAGAGACAGCTAAGTTTATGACAGTAAAAATCATTCAGCACGTTATAGGAAAGGAGACAGTTAAGTCTATGACAGTAAATATCACTTAGCAACTGTATAGGAAAAGAGACAGTTAAGTCTATGACAGTAAATATCACTTAGCACTGTATAGGAAAAGAGACAGTTAAGTCTATGACAGTAAATATCACTTAGCACTGTATAGGAAAAGAGACAGTTAAGTTTGTGACAGTAAATATGCAATAAGGGTGGTGTTGACTACCTGCCATCTCTCTAGTCTATCATTGCTAAATTAGGGACGGCTAGCGCAGATAGCCCTGGAGTAGCTTTGCGCAAAATTCTAACCCTGTTAATCTTTTTTTAACTCAGTATTTTAAAAAGACAGAAAAAATTAGGGACGGCTAGCGCAGATAGCCCTGGAGTAGCTTTGCATGAAATTCAACCAATAAATATACTTGTGATAGGATTTATCTAAATAGATTCTAGATGGGCATAAGGGTGACAAAGACATATTTTATAACTAGGAAACATGGGGCCTTATAATGTAACGGTCTATTCCACTGTTCGTTGGTAAAGAAGTAACCAACGAGTTAGCGGTCGAAGTGATAGATTAGAAGAAAGATAGCTAGTTAAAACCACCCACCGCCACCTCTTAGACTAATATTCACCAACGAATAATGGCATTGACCGCACATTATAACGTCCCCACGGCTGAAAGGGCGAGCGTGTTCAATGATGAATATTCGAACCCGCGACCCGCAGATTGCAAGTCGCGCTCCTTTACCACCAAGCCACGCCAGGCCCGATTATCATGGAGACAAGATCGAAATAAGCACTTCTTCCCAGTCCGAACTTGATGTAAAGAAAGTAATTTAAATGGTTACTAATATATTGGTATCCTTATATTTCAGTAGTCTTAATGATTCAACAAGCAGTAAACAGCTCAACAATGGTTTTCACCAACTGCTGATAAAAAAAAATTACGAACGGAGATAAAAGGTTATTTTTTTGCAGAAATTTTAAAGGACACCCCATTAACAGTTTCACCCCTCAGAATGACATGAGTAACAGAAACTACTTTCACATATTAGGAAGAAGATATTAAGTTTGGTTACTAATTATATTTGAATCTGTGAAATGTCTGTTGAATTTCTCGCAGTGTTATTTGTTGTTGTTTGTTATTAAGCACAAAGTTAAACAAAGGGCTATCTGTGCTCTGCCCATCACGGGAATCGAAATCCGGTTTCTAGTAGTGTAAGTCCGCAGACATACCACTGTGCCACTGGCGGGGGAGGGGCAATTTCGCGCAGTGTTATTTGTTGTTGCTGTTTGTTATTAAGCACAGAGCTACGCAAAGGGCTATCTGTGCTCTGCCCATCACGGCTATCGAAACCCAGTTTCTAAAAGAATAAGTCCGCAGACATACTACTGTGCCACTGGGGGTGGGGGGTCAATTTCGCGCAAAACCACAAGAGGGCTACCTCGCTTGGCCTTTTATTGAGTATGTTTAAGATCTGTTTCGTTTCGTAATATCTAAATTGTTTCGTCCAATAAAATTATATTTATTACACGCCGAAAAAGATTAGGAACAAACACCTTCCCATACATCTAGAAACCATTACTTGACAAAGGGCTTTGTGTGTGCTTATAACTGGCGAAACGCTTCACCTATTGTCACCAAACCTGGCATGTATCCTTAGTTCCCACAAGGAAATGACACGGGGTTGGGGGAGTTCTCATCTCTTCCACGTGCGTTGAACGGTCACGTCAGCTAGTAAGTATTATCTTCTCAGGAAAAAAAAATGTATCTTTCTTCTGAAATAAATCTACAAAACGATACACCAATATCTCCATTTCAAATTTTCTGAAAAACAACAACGAAGAAACGTTACTGTCATTCCATTTCGACCAAGGATTATGTGCAGAATTTGAAAAATAAATGAAAAACTACCAAAGAACAGATTTTTTACTCAATCTGTTTCTCAGAACTTAAAAACAGTTATATAGTGTTATGAATTTATGCAAATCTAACACATTTCTTGAATTAAAGAAGGCTAATACCAGGCACCTTCATCCACAGAAAATCACTAACTTGATAAATATCTTAAAGGCAGTGATATTCAAACACAGCCCTCTTGCAGTGTTGTTATCCATACCTTTCTGATTTTGGAAGCTCAACCATTTAAATGGTGTATGCCCCACTTCAATAGTAAATTTCCTACTTCACGAGTAGAGATGTTTTTTTTTTATTTACAATTGCTAAAACTTCAAGCAGTTTTTTTATTCGCACATTATCGGCGTTTTGAAGCTGTTTGGGTATGGTTTGAATATTTAATTACGTGCTTCGTAGCTGTTTTCCTGTGACAGTACTGTTTCAATTCCATCATCAATGGCTTGGTTTGTTATGAATTTCGCGCATAGCTGGACGAGAGCTATCTGAGTTAGCCGTCGCTAATTTAGCTGTGTAACGCTAGAGGGAAGGCAGCTAATCATCACCACCCACCACCAACTCTTGAGCTACTCTTTTACCAACGAATAGTGGGATTGTATAAGGTTTTGTTTCTTACTGGCAACATATTACTTTCTTCCTTCACCTCTCCCGGTTCATCCATTATCTCTCACATCTCTCGGTATTCTTCTCGTTAAACTTCTGTCTTTTATATTCCTTCTTCAAACCCATGTCAAACTATCCCCTTTCTTTCTGATCTTGCACTGTTTCCCGTACATTGAATTATAAGCATTGGGGCTTTGTAGTCTCCAATCTAATTGAACCTAGAAAGGCAGCCACTCATTAAAATTTTTTTCTAATGGTTTGGAATAATGTAATTCCCTAATCCACCAGAGGCCACTTTTTCACCTCTCACAACTTCAAGAAATGTTCCTTGCATCTAACTTTATAACACCAAGCACTTTCCAAGGTTGATTTATGCAGTTGTTCAACATTTGCTCTGTTTCAGCACTACCAACGCTCCTGTTGATCTAAGGATGTCTGCAGGATGACGTCAGATATCCACAATGAAGACTACTATATGTACTTTATAGAAGAAAATTTAGTTATTTTTGTCCTTTATAAATTAATTGGGTGAATAAAACTGTTAACCATCAGAATGGTATAAGCATTTAATAGTGGTGAAGAAACTGTAGATTTAAAACACTAAAATTTCTAAATTTGCCCAGGTTGGGTCGAAAACCGTTTCACTTGTGATCAATAAAAAGTTCCAATCTTTGGTCCACCCTGACATACGCTAAACCGTTTCACTTGTGGTCAGTAAAAAGTTCCCATTTTTGATCCACCCTGACATACGCTAAACCGTTTCACTTGTGGTCAGTAAAAAGTTCCCATTTTTGACCCACTCTGACATACGCTATCAAAATAACTTTTTATTCCGTTGTCTGAAACCTTTCAGTGTTACAAACAAAATTACCGGTCACGTTGTGTTCTGCGATTTTTGACCAGATAAGCGTACTTAAAGCAATTGTGTGTGATATAATTTTCAAAGAGTTCCTAAACTCTGGCATAGTAATATATGATGCAGAAAGACATTATCCAGATTCATTAAGACAAGTCTGTTGTAAAACGTGCCATTTCCTTTGCCAAAATTCAATAAAACAAGCCTTTTATAAAAGGTCTCATTTGGTTGGTCGAGGTTCATCGGCAAAAATCTGTTATGAAACATTCTGCTTAACTGAAAACGACTGATCGAAATAACTCTACTGTGAAGAGTTGGGTTTGGCTGTCCAATACAGAGGTTGGTACGTTCATTTGAAACGATTTTGGAGCTCCACCACGACGTTTCAGTCCATTTGGCCACGTCTGGTCATGCTCTGTCTAACTACTGTGCATTCTAACAATAACCCTGCAGTGTAGTTTTCATTGCAAAATGCTGTTTAAAAGACTGTCATGTTTGAAGAACAGCACTCCTCCCTACTTGCTTTCTATAATCCATGTAATGTACGAAAACGAAGGTTTCTAAGTGGCCGTTATAACATAGGCACTGCATCAGGCGACACGACTGACCTGTATTTGCATGGAATAGCGTGAATACTGTTTTTCCAACTGCTTGAGGTATGTGGTGATTCAATGTATATGTCATAGAAGCAAATTGTGTTACTATTCTAGACTAGAATCCTTCTTGATTATGTCGAGTACTGTTGCCTGGGACTCGTGGACGGTTTTTACTAATTACCTATTTGCTTTTGAATTATCATCTGTTACAAAATTCCACACTTCGCTTCCCATAGCTTGTTGCAGGTCTCTTTTTGGATGGTCCTGGTGCTACAAAATGATCCATATTCCTTTATTTTCTAAGGTCATATAGGTTTGTTTGTTTG
>NW_013670237.1:51709-55062 GCF_000517525.1 Limulus polyphemus
CCTGGCCATGTCGGGCCATCATATAGGACAAGAAATATCTCCAACTTAGGCGTATCTTGCAAAATGTACTGTTATATTAGACATAAGTCGTCTAACAAAACTCACTGAAAATATTATACTGTCAACGTTTCTGTTGTGTGGCAGAAAGTTTGTGTAACTCGAGAGCAAGGTGTCATATACATATTTTTTTTTCTGACATAAGTAAATAAATGTAAGATAAATAAAAAAATCGACATATGAGATATCTTATTGAATTAATTTATTTTTTAAAGACTTATTACATTTCCAAATGATTCATAGGATATATATATTCTAGTATGTATGCATTATGTCAATAGAGAAAAATAATATTAGGCTATCCGCTGTGTCCATCGCGAGAAAGCGAACGCCGGATTTTAGCGTTGTAAGTTCATAGACTTACCACTGTCCTACCGGCAATGTTTGAAATAAATATTGTTAAAGGAAAAAAAATGTTTCACCCACGTATATATTGCTTAATATAAATTGTTAATGCCGTAAGTCTAAGACGCTGATATCTAGAACACGCAGGTTTGATATCACATTTCTTTCTATAGTCTCCTAACGTTCATTCAATTAAACTCAGTCGGATTTGTTTTGGAGAATATCACAAAGCATCGGTAACACTGAGCTGTACGTGTAGAAGCTAAAGTGGTTGATAGCGTAGTCATGTAAGCTCTGTCTAGTGTATTGTGTTCTTAAATTACCAAAGAATAAAATATATTAAACCAGAAAATATCGACTTGTACAATAGTCTGATAAAAAACAAACAAAAATATCATATTAGTTTGAAAGACATAGCTAAAAGAGTAAATTTCAAGTCACATCTATAACAACTTGGCTTTATAGATTGAGTTACATGCTACTTGGTTTATATCTTAAGTTATAACTATTTGGTGTTATAACTTATGTTATATCTTACTTGATGTATTAATTTAAGTCATATACTACATGGTTTTATAACTTAAGTCCTATAATACTTGGTCTTATAGCTTAAATTATATCAATTTCTGAAGAAAGACAAAAAATCTGAAAGTATTCCAAATGCGGTAGACAGATAGATGATAGTAATAGCAACACAATAACGTACTGGTATAAAAACTGAAGGAGTGGCGCGGCTTAAATGTAAGCGCTTTTATACATTTCTCAATATAGTTCAAGGTTTATCAGCGCCACGTTGTTGTGTCTTTGGGTGCGACATTTAACCCCAATTATTTCAGCCTACCCAGTTGTATAATGGATACCAGCTCATAGCTGAAATCTCATTTACTGGGAATGTGTCACATTCTCACTCGCTTGTGCCACAAAAAAATCGGACTTGAAAATTAACTTTATGCGCGAAAACTTTTCTGGGCGCGAAAAAGGACTAACTTACTTACTTTTACCTTTATGAGACTTAGAACACCAAAAGGATGAAGTTGAACTATACAGCATGCCCCGAATTACATCTCCACTGCAGGATTGGAAATGTACACTACAATCTGAATGATGTTTATGTTTACAGCGAAACTATTATTCTGATTTTTTTTTTGGAACATTGGCGACACTCGAGGTGTAGATAGAAATGCGAACATCATCTTCTCCTATCTCGCCAGAAAATGGCGAATAAAACGTAATCAAGTAGAAAGCAATCATTAAAAGCATTAACTTACGCCTAAAACTTAAAGCCCCCGCGATTTAAGTAAAACCAGTTATTATTTGTATCCAGATATTCTATTTGCATAGGGTAATGCCTACAGTTATGACCTCTTGTTTCTACGTCATATGTAGAGAAAAGTAAACATGTGTTGCTCTATGTTAAGAAATTTTATTCCCCTCCTTTTTGTCGTCCATAAGGCGCGAGCCCTGACTAACCAATAGACAAATATGGCGAAAGCTTTGACCTCTTAACTACTGAAATGTTTTTTTTTTCGACGCTTATTTCACTAAAGAAACGTTTCTTACACATTAGTTTATATTAGGTAGGCATCTATAGACAAGAAACGTTTCTTACACATTAGTTTATGTTAGGTAGGCATCTATAGACAAGAAACGTTTCTTACACATTAGTTTATGTTAGGTAGGCATCTATAGACAAGAAACGTTTCTTACACATTAGTTTATGTTAGGTAGGCATCTATAGACAAGAAACGTTTCTTACACATTAGTTTATGTTAGGTAGGCATCTATAGACAATCCAGTGCGAGTACCAGCATTATTTCTTGATTATATTGTTTATTTAAAGCAGATTAATTTCAAATACTACTCAACAGTAAACCTTTACATTACCAATTATTCCTTGACGCAATGATAAGGAGTCAAAGAACAAAAGATTGGTCATAAACAAACATGACGTTTAGGTACATGTTTGATATATTTTGTCGAAGAAGCTACAGAATTATGCAATAATAGATATTTCCATTTTCCATGTTGAACTTTTATACACTTAGATCATGTTCAAGGAAATGATGATTGACTCAGAACATTTCACTCATTTGGTTATTATGAAGAATGACGTACTTTACAACGACCTTATGTTGAACTTTTATACACTTAGATCATGTTCAAGGAAATGATGATTGACTCAGAACATTTCACTCATTTGGTTATTATGAAGAATGACGTACTTTACAACGACCTTTTGAGGCAATATATTTCAAGTATGCGCATGCTAAGAGATCAATATTGAACTCGTGAGGAGTGGATGCTTCAGACGTTTTAGATTTTACTCGTTTTTCATTTATATATATTTCGTACGTCTGTCTAATTCATTGATTTTCAATCTCCATAGTATAAGCTTTAAATTCTGTGCATATTCCTTTTACTTCTGCTTTCGTCCAATTAGATAGCAGCATGAATAAAGCATGACACATGGAAAGGACACATTTTCTCGAAGGGGGGTAGGGTAGTTGAGTTCACTCTGAATGTATACCGTATTTTTCGGTGTATAAGACGCACTTTTTTACCCCAAAGGTTGATGTCAAAATCTGCTTGCGTCCTATACACCGAAGGTATGAATAATATATATGTATATATATATACGATAAACACAAGCCACGTGTAAATATATTTAAACAGGCATGCATAGTTTAGTTCAATTGAATGTGTTACTTATAACAATAGTAGTTTTTTTTCTTTTAAAAACATAACTATTTATAATGCTCTCTAAATAATAAAAAAAATGAATTATAGTAATGGATGAGAGTGAAAAAGCTTGCAAATACACAACGATCCCTGTTTAATATGGAGCAGAATAAGGCCGTTTCAGGCCTAACTTTAACAAATAAAAAATCGTTTTTGAGTGCTTGCCTTGAATTCAAATGTGCAATGTGCTTGATCAATCAGAGCGCTTAATG
>NW_013670237.1:56062-65537 GCF_000517525.1 Limulus polyphemus
TTTTCACGTCTTTTGTTTTGCTTAATCTTCTCTCTCTGAAATTCGGGGTTCGATACCCCTGCGGTGGACAGAACACAGATAGTTCATCGCGTACGTTTGCACTAGAACAGCAACAACGACGACTCTTTTTTTGTTGTTGTTTTAAGGTTAGGTTGCAAATTTACATTTGTTTCTAATACTTTTCTGTCTGTCTGTCTCTCTTGATGTTATGTTCTTAGTCTGTTCATTTCCAAGCAGCAGTTATTGTTGGTATTTCAGAAGTCGAATCGTTATTTTTATTCATTGCTATGAGTTTTATGTCATTAGGCTTCATAACGTCTGTCTATTTCATTTGTTTATTGTCGATATATTCCATACTTTACGTTTAATTCTGTGTTGTTTTTTTCAATAACTTTGGTACTTTTTCATTTTTTTAGTTTTGTTTTTCAATATGCATAATAATATCAATCTATTTTTGTTGACAGTTTTTTTTTGATAACCTCCCCTACTTCCCGACTTTTGCTGCTGAGTTTGTATATTTACTGAGGCTTCTTGAATGTTTACCTGTTTGTGTGGATTTTTGTTCAGTAGAATCCAAACTGTCTACCTGTTTCTGTGGATTTATGTTTAATAGAATCCATACTGTGTGCACAATTCTGTGGATCTTTGTTCAATGGAATCCTAATTATCTGTATTTTTCTGTGGATTTTTATTCAATGTAATCCAAACTGTCTGCATGTTTCTGTGGATTTTTTGTTCAATATAATACGTACATACTGTCTGTATGTTTTTTTGGATTTATATTCACTACAATCCATACTGTTTGCCTGTTTCTGCGGATTTTTTCGATAGAATCCATACTGTGTGTACGTTTTTGTGGATTTTTGTTTAATATGATCCATACTGTCTAACTCTTTCTGTGGTTTTTTGTTCAGTAGAATTGTTACTGCCTGCATGTTTCTGTGGATTTTTGTTTAACAGGATCCATAATGTCTCTCTGTATCTATGGATTTTTGTGCGATAGAATCCATACTCTCTGCCTCTTTCTGTGGATTTTTGTTCAATAGAATCCAAACTGTATATTTGTTTTTGTAGGTCCCATACTGTCTACTTATTTTTGTAGACCTCGTATTGTGATCATATTTCTGTCGACATATTTCTGTTGACATCTTTCTGTCGACATATTTCTGTTGACATATTTCTGCGGACATATTTCCGTGGACATATTTCTGTTGACATATTTCTGTGGACATATTTCTGTTGACATATTTCTGTCGACATATTTCTGTTGACATATTTCTGTCGACATATTTCTGTTGACATATTTCTGTCGACATATTTATGTTGACATATTTATGTGGACATATTTATGTTGACATATTTCTGTCGACATATTTATGTTGACATATTTCTGTTGACATATTTCTGTTGACATATTTCTGTCGACATATTTATGTTGACATATTTCTGTTGACATATTTCTGTGGACATATTTCCGTGGACATATTTCTGTCGACATATTTCCGTGGACATATTTCTGTTGACATATTTATGTTGACATATTTCTGTGGACATATTTCCGTGGACATATTTCTGTCGACATATTTATGTTGACATATTTCCGTGGACATATTTCTGTTGACATATTTCTGTGGACATATTTCTGGTGACATATTTCTGTGGACATATTTCCGTGGACATATTTCTGTCGACATATTTCTGTTGACATATTTATGTTGACATATTTATGTTGACATATTTCCGTGGACATATTTTTGTTGACATATTTCTGGTGACATATTTCTGTGGACATATTTCCGTGGACATATTTCTGTCGACATATTTCTGTTGACATATTTCTGTTGACATATTTCCGTGGACATATTTCTGTTGACATATTTCCGTTGACATATTTCTGTTGACATATTTCTGTCGACATATTTCCGTGGACATATTTCTGTGGACATATTTCTGTTGACATATTTCCGTGGACATATTTCTGTCGACATATTTATGTTGACACTGCGTTCCATACTTTCACGTTTTTACAAAATTCCAGCTCTCGCGTACGTGAAATATAGTTTATTCGTTCCTACCTTCGTTGCTTAAACCTTGAAGTACGTGTTCGTGTAGCATTTATCTTGCTGACGTCATTTCTTTGACACAGATTTAATCTTACGATTAACTTATGTGAAAGATCAATGTTCTTACATCGCCTGATAATAATTGTTTTTTTTAATCCCAATCTCACAAACATTTACATTTGAAACCTTAACAATGTTTCTAACGAAACCAAGGAAACAGGTTTCAACTTTGACTTTAGGCTCAATCATCAGTTAGATTCTCCCATTTGTTAAACATAAATTTATTAAATAAATTAGTATATAGTCTGTACTATTGTAAAATTTTTAATTTATTTAAAATACTATTAATAACATTTTCCACTCCAATTATATAAGTATTTTTGAATTAAAAGAATGTTAATAAAAATGTTTTTAAGCAATAGTTATTATTATCGCTATTTTACATCATTTAACATGGTTGTACAATTTTTATATTTTCAGAGCCCCCTAACAGATTTATTAGGAGAAAATCAGGTAAGATTAACAATTCTTTGTTTGGTAGTCAACTCGACTACTGTTATTTTACGAACTAGTGAATATTTTTTGTTGTGGTATATACGTTTCCAATCATTTATTTACAGTATGTTATCTATAAGATATTACGTGTATACAAAGCATATTACCAAAGCCAAGTAGTGCTCGTAGAGAGGGCTTAGGAGGAGTAGCCATCTTAGACATTTGTTTACAGGGGGAGAAAAAGAGGGGAAAATAAATGATAGAAAAGTCTGGTTTGAATTTCGCGCAAGGCTACAGGAAGGCTTTCTGCGTTAGCCGTCCCTAATTTAGGTGTGATAGACCAGCGTGAAGGCAGCTAGTCAATACCACCTACGCCCAACTCTTAGGCTACTCTTTTACCAATAAATAGTGGGATTGACCGTCACATTATAACACACTCACGGCTGAATAGGCGAGCATGTTCGGTGACGGGGTTTCGAGCCCGCGACCCTCAAATTGCGAGTCAAGCATCTTAACCACCAGGCCTGATTGAAAGGAAAAGAGAAATGAAAATGAAGCTAATTCCGCTAGTTTCATTTTAGTCTGTCCCCCTGGTGGGACAGCATTAAGTCTACGGACTTACAACGCGAGATATACGCAGCAGATAGCCCAGTTTGGCTTTGTTCTAGAAACAACCAACCAACCATATAAACATTCTTACTTTCCTTACTTATACATCTGAACTTACGGCTGACTGTTTTGTGATTGATCAGTTTTCTTTCATCCTCTTAATAGTAACTGTTTTTTTTCTTATTCCCATTGTCACGAACATTTACACTTTAAGCCTTAATACTGTTTCTTACGAAACCAAGAAAACCAGGCTGATTTTTAGTTATAGGTTGAATCATTATTTCAATTCAACCCTTTGTTAACCCCCCCCCCACCCACCCCCAGCGGCATGTCTGCGGACTTACAATGCTAGAAACCGGGTTTCGATACCCGTGGTGAGCAGAGCACAGATAACCCATTGTGTAGCTTTGTGCTTAATTACAAACAATCCATTGTTAAACGAAATTTTTTAAATACTTTAGTATGTAGATGGTTTTGTTTGTTATATTTCAATTTCTGTAAAATATTGTGTTTGTGTGTTATTTTTTTGTTAACCATGCATATGTTCATCTACTTTCTTAACACTTATTTATTCTGCTGATTTAACCAATAAACTATACGTTCCATTCGATGTGGGCCCGGCATGGCCAGGTGGTTAGGGTGCTCGACTCGCAATCTGAGGGTCGCGGGTTCGAATCCCAGTCACATCAAAGATGTTCGCCCTTTCAGCCGTGGGGAGGTTATAATGTGACGGTCAGTCCCACTATTCGTTGGTAAAAGAGTAGCCCAAGAGTTGGCGGTAGGTGGTGATGACTAGCTCCCTTCCCTCTAGTCTTACACTGCTAAATTAGGGACGGTAGCGCAGATAGCCCTCGTGTAGCTTTGCGCGAAGTTCAAAACAAACAAACAAACCATTCAATGTGAGCTGGAGAAATTACGAAATGTGTGAATATGTTACTGTTACTTGTTATTTCATAATTTCAGCTACCTCATTATAGTAGATAATATTATAAAACAGATATATATATGTTGTATATGCATTATTCGAAGTCATTCAAGAGCTTCGAGTCAGCTATGTAACGGTAGTTGTATATGGTTTATGTTCTTTGTCCGATGTTTTATTTAAGCAGTATTTTTGTCTGCAATAGGGCATGCAGATCGTATTACCGAAATCATTAAGGCTTAGAGGGAACAATCCTTTTAGGATATTTTTTTTTCTTTGAGGGAGAAAGAGGGGGAAAGGGAAATGGTAGGAAGGGAAATAAAAATAAAACATTGTTATCTTTATAACCGGCGGGGGGGGGGGCTTATAACAATGAATTGCAAGGGTTTCTTAACTTTTTCTAGGTGAAGAAAGTATATCCTATATATAACTTTCACTAATCTATGTTTACCAGCCGTGTTTTTCTAAAAAGCCCTTATATTTTGTATAATGAAATTTATGAGCTCGTTTTACAAAAACAATTCTTATATGCATAGCGTTATATTATGTTTCTTCCTAATCATACTAGTCAGTAATAAAAAATAAATCATAAGGTTAGTTATAATTTGTAAGATATACCTTTATGAGCTCGTTTTACAAAAACAATTCTTATATGCATAGCGTTATATTATGTTTCTTCCTAATCAAACTAGTCAGTAATAAAAAATAAATCATAAGGTTAGTTATAATTTGTAAGATATAGCTTATTACTACCGTTTGAGTTCAATCTCAATATATGGTACGCGGTGGATCAGAGGCAACTCTCCGGGGTTCGGCTCTTCGCGAGAGACAGAGTGTAGATGGCCCATTTTGTAACTTTTCACTAAAAATTCCTAACCAACCAAGTTCACTGCGTATGCTTGTTTTATTGTATTATAACGTAAACATTTTCATACATTTAACAGATAAAAAGTATGCTGGAAATCGAAT
Organism: Limulus polyphemus; assembly: GCF_000517525.1. Lineage (NCBI taxonomy): Eukaryota > Metazoa > Arthropoda > Merostomata > Xiphosura > Limulidae > Limulus > Limulus polyphemus. The sequence goes on from NW_013670237.1 coordinate 61,121, forward strand.
AAGAGGAAATTTTTCTTGGTTTAAAAACTTTTGATTTGCTTATCAAAATGTTTCCGCAAACACTTTTTCTAACAGTTAGTTTTAAAAGTTATTCATTTTAGAAATTATTACAATGTTTGTTTGTTATTATTAAGTACAAATTTACGCAATGGACCATCTGTGCTGTGCCCATGTGTCCACCACGGGTATCGAAACCTAGATTTTTAGTGTTATAAGTCTTCTGACCTGCCGCTGAGACACTGGAGGGGGGGGATTATGACAAAGAATTGAGAGGGTTTTCTAACTTTTCCTCGATTAAAAATTATATTTGATTTTGTTATTATTTTTAAACACATACAAATAAATTACACAGAAAGTACATATTTATTGGGATATCCCAAAAGCACGTTTGTACGGGTTCTCAAACTGACTTTCCTTACTTACACACCTGAACTTACGACTGACTGTTTTGTGATTGATCAGTTTTCTTTCATCATCTTAATAGTAACTGTTTTTTTCTTCTTGTTCCCATTGTCACGAACATTTACACTTTAAGCCTTAATACTGTTTCTTACGAAACCAAGAAAACCAGCCTGATTTTTAGTTATAGGTTGAATCATCATTTCAATTCCACCCTTTGTTAACCCCCCCCCCCAGCGGCATGTCTGCGGACTTACAATTCTAGAAACCGGGTTTCGATACCCGTGGTGGGCAGAGCACAGATAGCCCGTTGTGTAGCTTTGTGATTAAGTTCAAAACAAACAAACAAACTGACATGTTAATATATTAATTATTTTACAACTATGGGCCGGTATGGCCAGGTGGTTAGGGCGCTCGACTCGCAATCTGAGGTTCGCTGGTTCGAATCCCCGTTCCACCAAACATGCTCGTTCTTTCAGCCGTGGAGGCGTCATAAAGTTACGGTCAATCCCACTATTCGTTGGTAAAAGAGTAGCCCAAGAGTTGGCGGTGGCTGATGATGACTAGCTGCCTTCCCTTTAGTCTTACACTGCTAAATTAGGGAGGGCTAGCGCAGATAGCCCTCGTGTAGTTTTGCGCGAAATTCAAAACAAACAAACAAACTTTTACAACTTTATAAATATTATATTTTAAAACATATTTATATTAGATAAATGATGTTTTAATATTTATTTCATCTCTTATTTTGATAAGTTATTAAATAATTTTGAAGTCACATAATTATAATGCTTTTGTGTAATTTCTTTTTAACACAACAGAGTATTACATTTCTAACGATAGAAATTCTATTTTCATTTCCATAACTGTACAGTAGTTTATTGAATGACTTAAAAGTTTAAATATATAGATATTTATAGCTGTCTTACATTGAGTAATTTATATTAACCAGTTTCGTTTTTTAAAATATTTCTATTTTATATAATTAAATTTATAAGCTTCTTTTGAATAGCTATTACTGTATGCATAGCATTATAATATGTCCCTTTCCAAATCATTATTCCATATTGTAACACTGGATGACCCCCTCTCCCAAAAAAACAAAACAACAACAACAAACAAACAAAAAACAACATTATCAGAATGTTTAAGATAAAAGATTCAAACCCTGTAAGTTAAGTGGAGACGATAATAGTGCTCACAGACATCTTAGGAGTAAAACTTAATTAGTATAATATTTAATAGGTTAACAAAATAAAGTATACAGTCTGTTTACACATTAATGTACAGTGCAAATCACATTTTTAGAAATATGTTATTTATTTCATGTTGCCTTTCTGATTAATTTTCCATCGTCGATCGTGCAATATTACCAATATACCGCAATTCTCGTGGTAATAAGTTTCTGAAAGGATAGCGAGGTCAATCTTAGGATTACGACCGAAAATATCGTTAACAGCGAGTTTTCATGGTAATAAGTTTCTGAAAGGATAGCGAAGTGAAACTTAGGATTACGACCGAAAATATCGTTAACAGCGAGTTTTCATGGTAATAAGTTTCTGAAAGGATAGCGAAGTGAAACTTAGGATTACGACCGAAAATGTTGCTAACAGCGAGGGTATCCAACTGATGAAATAATATATTCTAACCAATATACGCAAGGACAGTTCTGTTCATTAATTGTTGTACTTGATCTATTTTTGGCAGCTTGCTTTTATCAGACGTTAATAACAATTAAACCACATATCTTGATAAACTGTGTACAGAACCTTCGCCGCTCGTGAACGTCATGTCCCAAGGTCAGATTTAGGCAGGTCAAATGCACAAAAGTCCTTTGATACTGCATCTTGGGACTTGAAAGATATGTGGTCAATTGGGATTGCTGGGGTTCCGGATTCTTTGGTTATCTTTCTAAAAGAAAAGCGGTTGATTTCGAGTTGTTGTTTTAAGCAGGGAGCGTTTAGTTTGTGGACCTTCAACAGCTTCAAGTACTTGTTTATAACCTTATTAATGGTACCAAAAATATTCTTATCTACATCGCAATGGCATTTTGGATCAAAGTAAACTCTGTCATTACAGCAGCCTTCACGTTTCTGGATGAGAACGTTGCTTTAGATAGTATTGGGGTGTGGTTTGGAGTCTGGTACTATTTTAAACTGATGTATGATAAAGCTTAATTTCCTGTTCCCATATATTGTGTCTTTTTGGCTCTACATTGTTGAACTATCTTTACGAATATATTTCCTTGAAAAATGAGGTGGCAAATATCAATAGCTATAAGTGTACCTGTGGCAGAATTGTAAGTCAAGTGTTCAGGAAATCACAGTGAACTAAATACATGGGCACTAAACACGCTCCTTCCCCCCACCCCTCCCGCTGTCTCTGCTCGCATTTATTGGGAAACGCTTTTGTGTGGGCATATACAGATCGTTCTTACAAAACACAATTATCCTATGTAATCAAATCCAAATTAATAAAACTTTAAAGTACACAATTACTTGATAATCAAGGTTACAGCCTTATGAATATTCAAGGCTGGATATCTAACTAGAAGACAATGGCTCTCTTTTGTGCCAAATGCCACGTTGTCAATTAAATAACCTATTTCATTAAAACCTGTACACGAAAGCCTCGAAAATGCAAGGTTTTCTCGCAGAACGTGTGCTTTATCCCAGAACAACGTAAGGATTTTGTTGAAGTTTTGAGACGATGTTTCGAACGTCTGTTGCTAGTAGTTAATAACGTAGTTTGCAAATCTATACCAGCTTGGTGAGGCCTAATACATCCTCCTAACCTTCAAATTACCGTCTTGTTTCTATACTGTTTACATACTGAATAACTTTATGTTTTTTTTTTACATTATAAGTATTGGATAAACTCTCTCGTAGTGGATCTCAATAGTAATTGGTGGGATTAATTTCAATATCAACGATTGTTTTTTGGAGCTTCGCGTAAAGCTACACGAGAGTCATCACCACCCACTCTTTTACCAATGAATACTGGAATTGACCGTCACATTATAACGCCCCCACGGTTAAAAGGGTAAAAAAAAATTTTCCTTGACGGAATTCGAACCCGCTGCCTTTAGATTATGAGTCAAGTGGCCTAACCATCAGATCATGGCAGGTTGAAAAATTATTTGCAAACTGTCCATATTAAAAGTACGTTTATTGTTTGGCAGGTTCGAATAACAAGTATATGTTTATGAACAGTTTATAGTTTGTTCGTTTGTTTTAATGCAGAGCCACATTGATTGGGCTGTCTGCTGTGTCCACCGCGGGGAATCGGATCCCAGAATTTAGCGTTTTAAGACCGTAATGCTACCGCAATCCCACTGGTGGACTAACAGTTTACAAAAACGTGTTCTCATCTGTAAGACTACAGCTAAGTGAGAAACAGAAATTATCAAAGGGTTTATAAGAATATTTGATTTTAACAACGTTAAAATCAGTTTTATATATTGTTCAGATATTAACTTCATTTTATTTGTTTTTGCTACATTTATGGCGTTTAGCGTTGAAAGAAAGGGTGAAAGGAGATGATATACCATACATACAAATGTGGGTGAAAGGAGATGATGTACCACATATACAAATGTGGGTGAAAGGAGATGATGTACCATGCATACACATGTGGATCAAAGGAGATGATGTATCATACATACAAATGTGAGTGAAAGGAAATGATGTACCATACATACAAATGTGGGTGAAAGGAGATGATGTGCCATACATACAAATGTGGATGAAAGGAGATGATGTACCCATATATACAAATGTGAGTGAAAGGAGATGATGTACCATATATATACAAATGTGGGTGAAAGGAGATGATGTACCATATATACAAATGTGGGTGAAAGGAGATGATGTACCATATATACAAATGTGGATGAAAGGAGATGATGTACCATATATATACAAATGTGGGTGAAAGGAGATGATGTACCATATATACAAATGTGGGTGAAAGGAGATGATGTACCATACATACAAATGTGGATGAAAGGAGATGATGTGCC
>NW_013670237.1:66537-67238 GCF_000517525.1 Limulus polyphemus
TGGATGAAAGGAGATGATGTACCATATATATACAAATGTGGGTGAAAGGAGATGATGTACCATATATACATATGTGGGTGAAAGGAGATGATGTACCATACATACAAATGTGGATGAAAGGAGATGATGTACCATACATACAAATGTGGATGAAAGGAGATGATGTACCATATATACAAATGTGGGTGAAAGGAGATGATGTACCATACATACAAATGTGGGTGAAAGGAGATGATGTACCATACATACAAATGTGGATGAAAGGAGATGATGTACTATGCATACAAATGTGGGTGAAAGGAGATGATGTACCATATATATACAAATGTACGTGAAAGAAGATGATGTACCATACATACAAATGTGGGTGAAAGGAGATGATGTACCATATATATACACATGTACGTGTAAGAAGGTGATGTACCATACATACAGATGTAATAGATATAGCTCTTGCAGCCTGAGGAAAAGTCGCATATGGAGAGTTACGCGTTATTTTTAGGATTGTAACATAAAATGTTTGTAAAATATTTTACATCTTTCAAGACACCCGCCATCCAGTGATCTAGCGGTAAATCTGAAGGCTTATTAATGATAAAAACTGCGTCTCGATAACCGTGGTGGGCACAGCACAGATAACCCATCAGTAAACCTTATCTTTCTTTGGTTGGTTTGTGTTCAGGGTTACTGATGAGGAGTGG
>NW_013670237.1:68213-75459 GCF_000517525.1 Limulus polyphemus
ATCAAAAGTGTAGATTGAACTGAACCTCCCTTGAACTTAGACTTCGAGATTAAACAATTTTCGAAATACTAAGTTTATTTATTATATCCCATTATGTAGTTTTGCGCAAACAACAAAACAAAAAACTAGCATTCAAGAGAAAAATTAATACGCCATGGTTTTGTAATAAACTGAGTATCATTTTCTAAAAATGAATACCTAGTTCTTAATAAACTAAAAGCAGTTTTACGTGATTAAGCATTAGATTTATTAATAATGACGTGGTTTTATTTAGAACGAAATGTGTAGTTACCTTAGAAAAACATTTATTTTCACCATGTTTAAACTTCGAATCTTGTTTTCAAGGTGTAGAGTATAGAAAATGTTGACCCGATCATCATTTAGGGTAGGTTTGTCATGTGACAAACCAGATTTTGTGTTAAAGTTTGTTGGTCTATAAGATAATCCTAGCCCAATATATCCGGCATAACTTCCAGTCATAGCTTAACATATCCGACCTACTTTCTAGTCTACCTTAATATATTCGGCATAGCTTTCAGTTCTAGCTTATTATATCAGACATAAATTCTAGTCATAGCTCAATACATCCGGCATAACTTCGATGGACTCAATGTTCGGGCTGCGGATCCGAAGGTCTCAGTTTCACAGTGGGTGCTACCGAACACGGTTCGCACTTTCAGCTGTAAATTGCACCATTCGAATAAAATTAGTCATTTCAGTTGGCGGATGATGCTGCTGACTGGTTGCCTTCCCCTCTGGTTCGCCGTTCGAAATTGGGTAACGCTATACCTGATTCATAAGGACCTTTCATCTGGCCGTTTACCCATTATGGAATTAAACATGTTTTTGTCCAGGTGAGCAAGCAGTAAACTGGTGTGACCGAAATTCTTAAATATCTGTTGGCAGCTATTTCATATATGTTTGTATATGAACAAGTTTCACCGCAGTATATTTCTAAGAAAATGTATATATATAGAGCAGATTTTGATAATTATTTAAAAATTCTTAATAATTTACCATAATACAGGATGACAAGGTTTAAACAAGAAATACCCTCCTTTTGATGTTTATCGTGATACTCATGAAATATTTAAAACGTGTGTCCTAACGACCTTCGTGGTTTTCCATTTTCGTATAGATCAGTGTAGGTGCAGTAATTATTTTCTTTAATTTCACTAACGATGAGGTATTCAATAAGTCGAGCGATGCTTTCAAAACTACAGAATACGTTAATGAGCATAAAATTGAAGCGAGACTTTTTTTTCTAGTTGTTCGTGTTTGCTCATTATTTTGGATAATGTCATTGGTTGCTCCGTTAATTAGTATTCTGGCACTAGTTTGAAAATATACTTTCAAGTTTTTGTTTTTCATTACAAGTGTCATGAATATTACGTTTTTTTTTAATGTTTGTTTTAGAACAAAGCCAGATTAGGCTATCTGCTGTACTCACCGCAAGGAATTGAACGCCGGATTTTAGCGTTGTACGTCCTTAAATTTACCGCTGCTCCACTTGGGGCCATCACTGTTTTATTAATAACGTTTTAGGATTAGAAATGAGGCTTGGCGTGGCCAAGTGTTTATTATGCTAAGCTGTGGATCCGTAAAGCTACACGAGGGCTATCTGCGCTAGCCGTCCCTAATTTAGCAGTGTAAGACTAGAGGGAAGGCAGCAAGTCATCACCACCTACCGCCAAATCTTGGGCTACTATTTTACCAAAGAAATAGTGGGATCGACCATAACATTATAATGCCTCCACGGCTGAAAGGGCGAGAGCAATGTTTGGTAGGACGAACCTGCGACTCGCAGACTGCGAGTCTAGCGCCCTAACCACCTGGTTGTGGATCCGAGGGTCCAATGTTTGTGTCTTGTAGTTCAAAAGTTGGCGGTGGGTACTGTTAATAGCTACATTCCCTCTAGTTTATCGGTTCTAAATTAGGAAAACTAGCTTTTTGTAGTTTTTCGTGAATATTTTAAACAAATCAAACCATAGCATTTCTAGACATTCACCTAGTAGTTGTGTTGTCGTTTAATTCAGACAAAGTATTTTAATAATATTTGGAAATATCTAATATGTAATTTTAATTTTTTATATAAAATACAAAAACGAGATATATTTTCTCGATTTTAAGTCATTAAAAATTTTCAAAGTTAATTAAAGAGGCTAACGTTCAGGAGCGAATGCAACATGTCTCCGCCACACAATCTCAGTTGGCCAATTTTGACGCCAGAAAAATCGTGAAAAAACACAGAAAACTCAAAAACTGTCTATATCACTGCTTAGGACCTGCAAGAAGGTATCTTTGTACCAAATCCCATGTAAATGTGTTAACACATACATGAATAGTTCACGAAAACCCTACACTGTGTTTTCCTCACTGAAAAATCGAGCAAAAAGATAAAAATTCCAAAATTGTCTAAATCTTTGTTTGGGTCCTGTAAAAAAGTATCTTTGTACCAAATCCCATGTAAATTGGCCGAAATACGGCGGAATAATAGTAAAAAAAACCCTAGAATTATGTTTTTTGTGGCATCTTGATTCTCCCAATAATTATAAAAAATGGTCAAGTTTATCATTTTTCTTTGTCAATATGTGTTGCTGGTAGAAGAGTATCTTTGTACCAAATTTCATGTAACTTGGTCGAAATGCGACCGATTAATTGGCCAAAACCCCCAAAATTATCCTTTTTTTCTCAGCTCTGACCCCCCCCCCCCACCTATAAGACTTAAAATAGATACATCCAACTTTGTTTGTATGCAAATGTGTTGGTCGCATGAAAACTTATATTTGTACCAGTTTTTATCTTGATTGTTATAAATATGATCGCACAGGAGCCCAAAATATATATTTTTGGATTGTTTTACCTTTGTCCCTATAAAATCCCTATAAAGAACTAAATAAAAAAAGTAAAAAGGTGTCTGAGACTATTAAGCTAAGGTATAACCCTTCCAAGTTTCAAGTGAATCCGTTGTGAAATGAAGGAATGGCGGTCGATTGAAAAGTGTTTGGGAGAAGAAGAATGAAAAAGAGAAGAAGAAACCATAGTCTCAGTATGTCTCCCTGTAAAGACATAAGCATTTGGTCTAGAAATCTTTATTGAGTACAATACTTATAAGTAATACACAAATATTTTCTGCTTTAACTTCTTCAAATCATTATCTCCCACCCCATTATTCACAATTTTTTTTTATAGTGAAAACATTTAGCTTTTCTTAAATGTCCAGAAAAAGTTACCTATTTCACGTGACTTCTGTGAACATATACCCGAAATCTATCGGGTTTTATTCAAAAGGAAAGTACACAGATATATTTGTATTTTAGAATTAAGTTAAAATACCTGATCTAGGAGGAGGTAGCCTAAACATTAATCATGTAGGAATTTTATGTGTTCCCTGCCACCATATTTAACATGTAACTTTTCAAACTTCTCATGAACACAAATGTTTGTCTTTTCCACATATAATATTGGTCAAGAAAGTATCCAAGTTTCTTTAGCCCTAGTAACTTCTTTGACTGAGTTACTCACCTAGGGTATCACGTGCACCTTTTCATGAGAAAGATTTCTATGAAGTACAACATATTCTTTGCAAAGAGATAAAGCTATTTTCCATTGATGGTTAAGTTGATACTTTGAACATACAAGCTCCCTAATTTTTGTACTGGAATGACAAACAGAAAGTTGGTAACACTCATGCCCTGGAAAGCAATAGAAATATTGTTTCGTGTATATACTGCTATGTTTCTCATTTTGGGAAACATTTTCATCAACTTCAAAGAGATTATTCTTAGAGCTCTCTGTCTCCAGTAAAGTCACCAATACACACTCGTAATCTTTGATTGGGTTTTGGGAAATAACTAAATATTGTTTCATTTGCTTTAATTGTGTTCAGTCTCATTCTATTTTAATAGCTTAATTAAACCCAGAGAATTCAGATTGATTCCTGCAAAACATTTTCTGTTGAACCTCCTTTTATTCTGTATATCTTACTTGGTTACTTGGAAAGGAAATAATTGCATCTGAGAATACCATAGAGTGAGTAGGAAGGAAAAAATTTGGTACCATAACCAGGATTTGTTTTTATAGTTCTATGTTTTTCTATTGACAAGTGCATTTACCATGATCTTCTAATCTCGTGCATTATTATTCTTAAAGCTTTGCTGTTGTGAAAATTGTATTTTCCACGAGGTAAAGAACTTATTATAAGGAAGTAAAATTACTCATCGAAGATAGTTGGCTGTCTTTTGGATATCAAAGTTTCAATAATGCTGCAAAGATCTATGACCTCTTTCTCAAAGGAGATAGTGAGCACAAACTGGTGAAGATAGTGACCAATTATGCAGTGGTTGTGAGCCTCTTTGTAATGAGAGGTACACTGCCAGGTTACCCATCTGTCATAGAGTGACCTGTGATTGTGCAGAACTGATGGAGGAACCGTCCTCAGTAATTCTTCATTTTGTTGACCAGGTTCAGGGAACTAATACTCATCTGAATGTTGAGTGTATAGGTCCCGGAGTATGATCATTATTTTGCACTCTTGATGATTAAATTATATCAGCCTGGTGTTGGATAAGAGTCTTTGAGAGAGAGGATTATGTTGCAATCACAGCTACCTGTGAATGAAGCTTAACTTATCTCTCCCATGATGTTTAAGAGTGTGGATAAAGAGAACGTGAAGTATTTCAAGCGGCAATCTGGTTGGATTAAGAAACAACAAGTACAGCACTTGGTCTTGGGTTTGGAAGGTTTGACTCTATCAAGAACTCAGCTGTCAATTATCTTGAAAGTATGATTGCAGCAAGAGTATCATCGTTTATTCAGATGATCTGCACCATTAGTATAGGAAGACATGCCTTTCAGTGGTTTTAATATATCACTGTGATATCATCATAGACAGGTAAATGAAGAAGCAACCACTTAGTTGAGAGAGGCCTTCTCACCCTAACTGAAGCAGTTTTGTTGTGAAAAGACCTGAACTTGGAATTTTGAATAATTTACAGGAAATTAATAAAGCTGCTGTTCCATCTGCAATGGCTGTACTTTAGAAAGTCCAGCTGCTATAAATGAATGCATCACACTTAGATTGGGTTTGGTCAAAAGCAACCAAGCAACTAGTACATCCCAGAGAAACAGTATAACCACACTAGCTCCCAATGAGTAGGCAGGGCTTATTTTACTTTCTCATGATGTTTGTGCCACAATCACTGCCGATGATGAGCCTGCTCAGATTTTGCTTTGGAATAAAGGGCTAAAGCATCTGCTTTAAATATGGGGAACATGAAAGAGGGTCACTTTAGAATGAACTACCCATACCTTGCTATGAAGCAAGATAGATAAAGCTACCAGTTTTGCCTGACTGCACAGCAGGTACAGAAGAGTTGTTAGTGAGTTGTGTCCAATGTCTTTCTTTTCCACAACTTGGTCAAGATTGAGGAATATAGATTTAACCCCACAAAACATTGTATTTCGATCCTACTGTTATTCTGGCGAATTCAACCTGATTACCATGAAGGGAAATCAGTTCACCTGAGAATACAACCTGATTATTATGAAGGGAAATCAGTTCATCTGAGAATACAACCTGATTACTATGAAGGGAAATCAGTTCACCTGAGAATTCAACCTGATTACCATGAGGGAAATCAGTTCACCTGAGAATTCAACCTGATTACCATGAAGGGAAATCAGTTCACCTGAGAATTCAACCTGATTACTATGAAGGGAAATCAGTTCACCCGAGAATTCAACCTGATTACTATGAAGGGAAATCAGTTCACCTGAGAATTCAACCTGATTACTATGAAGGGAAATTAGTTCACCTGAGAATTCAACCTGATTGCTATGAAGGGAAATCAGTTCACCTGAGAATTCAACCTGATTACCATGAAGGGAAATCAGTTCACCTGAGAATTCAACCTGATTACCATGAAAGGAAATCAGTTCACCTGAGAATACAAAAAGAAATCAAATTATACGCCTTTTTTGTCAAAGCCTGTATTTCTATAGGCAGATCTGGTTATATACTTTTGTTCATGCAATACTACGTAGGCGTACTGTTTTAATTACTCTGAAGACCGTACATTGATGTGAGAAATGTCAAGTAATATACATGACCATTCAGAAGTAAATTTATTATACATAACTACATTGTTGCAGCTTCACGAATCGAATAATCCGTTACAGGCGTAGTCTGTTATTTATATATTTTAACGTTCTTGGTATGGCTTCTTTTAAGTCCTTCCAGTCCTCAAAATGAAACATAAGTTATATAATACAATTATTTTTTCAGCGATCATGACGTATTTTCTAGAAACTAAAATAGTCAACTGATGTTTGTTTCTATACTTTTCAAATTATGTGAGAGTGAGAAACTTGAGCACATCTAATATGATAATAAATTGGCAAACAACGATTCATTAGCAAAACGAAGTGGTTTATTTTTAAAAAGAACGTTCTACATGTTTTGACAGAAGACAGACCAACGTTATGTTGAAACATGTAGTATGTTCACAGCTGAAGAAGACAGACCAATGTTCTGTTGAAACATGTAGCATATTCACACCTGAAGAAGACAGACCAATGTTCTGTCGAAACGTATAGTATGTTCATACCTGAAGAAGACAGACTAATGTTCTGTCGAAACATGTAGTATGTTCATACTTGAAGAAGACAGACCAATGTTCTGTCGAAACATATAGTATGTTGATAGCTGAAGAAGACAGACCAATGTTCTGTCGAAACATGTAGTATGTTCATACCTGAAGAAGACAGACTAATGTTCTGTCGAAACATGTAGTATGTTCACACCTGAAGAAGACAGTTCAATGTTCTGTCGAAACATGTAGTATGTTCATACCTGAAGAAGACAGACTAATGTTCTGTCGAAACATGCAGTATGTTCATACCTGAAGAAGACAGACCAACGTTCTGTCGAAACATGTAGTATGTTGATAGCTGAAGAAGACAGACCAATGTTCTGTCGAAACATGTAGTATGTTCATACCTGAAGTAGACATACCAATGTTCTGTCGAAACATGTAGTATGTTCATACCTGAAGAAGAAAGACCAATGCTCTGTCGAAACATGTAGTATGTTGATAGCTGAAGAAGACAGACCAATGTTCTGTCGAAACATGTAGTATGTTCATACCTGAAGTAGACATACCAATGTTCTGTCGAAACATGTAGTATGTTCATACCTGAAGTAGACATACCAATGTTCTGTCGAAACATGTAGTATGTTCATACT
>NW_013670237.1:76422-81308 GCF_000517525.1 Limulus polyphemus
ATGAAATAATATCGTGAAAGGTGGGTGAATGCTTATATATTATCAAAGCAATATTAATTTGGCCAAGGTAAACAAGAGCGTAATTAATATTCTTAATTGTAACTCACGCTAGGAGAGTCATGATAACACGTAGTTTATCGATTAGATCACCGTATTTGTAAATGCTTTAACCCTACTGTGCACGAGGCCTTTCGTTCATTACCACATACGCTCCTACGTGTAATGTAATCAGTTAAATAACTGGTCCTTTAATATTATATGTATATCACTTCACAAAACCACGTCACGATTTACTCATATAATAAGATTTTAAAAGGTAATAAGTAGCTTCAAGTCACTTTCTATCAAGTATTTGCTTTTATATAAATTTTGTAAAGAAATTCCCATGAGATAATTTTCGCGAATAAGTGTGAAGTTTGAAATCTGCCAAGTCAGTACTATGCGATCGATTAATACCACCACATGAAGAGAGTCAAACGTCAAGTGATATAATTTGCTATAATCTGAAGATTAATACCACCACATGAAGAAGAGAGTCAAACGTCAAGTGATATAATTTGCTATAATCTGAAGATTAATACCACCACATGAAGAAGAGAGTCAAACGTCAAGTGATATAATTTTCAATAATCTGAAGATTAATACCACCACATGAAGAAGAGAGTCAAACGTCAAGTGATATAATTTTCTATAATCTGAATTCAGGAAGATATTATTTTATGTTTCTAAATCCACCGATACTCCGGAAGTTTATTTTCATAATAATTTAAGCCTTATTGCTTGTGTAAATTATAATAGCATTCAAGTATGGCTCAGTGGTAGACACCTATCGGCAACAACGGTAACTACGAAGTGTAAATAAGTTCTGTCACTCCATTACATAAAACAATTTGACGCATAAGTGATCACCACTTGTACAGCGCCTGATGCTGTGAAAGACACTTTGATAAGTTGCATTTCGTTTACTGTTACATTTATAAGTGTTTCATGAAACACAAAATCCTACATACCCTACTGTCTGGAGGTTTCATGAAACACAAAATCCTACATGCCCTACTGTCTGGATGTTTCATGAAACACAAAATCCTACATGCCCTACTGTCTGGATGTTTCATGAAACACAAAATGCTACATGCCCTCGAGTAACAACGATCCAACTATTTTATACGTTCTTAAAATTACCTAAAACATAATTTTTGTGAATCGTAAATATCACAATCCTTAAAGTGGCAAGTTAAGAATATTTAAGTTAAGAGTGTTCAAGTTTAATATTTTATCGAAACTTCTACATCAGCTGGCTCGAGGCTTAGTATTGTTTGAAAAATGTAGGTAGCTGAACCTTCCATAACTAGCAGTACTATAACAATAATTTATGTTCTTCACATTTTTCGCTTAAGTAGCTTCACTAACACTTATCATGTAGGCATTGTTTAAATACACAATGATATTAGAAAAGCGGGAAACTAAGAATAACAATCGTTCTTTTTTTGTTTTTGTTTCAGTGTTTGCCGAGCATTATGATCCAGCAGAAGATGAAGATGATGACAGTTTAAAGGCAAATTATTTTGTTTCGAATTTTTTCAAAAGATCACTAGTCACTTTTACTGTAATAAAAGAAATTGCAAACTATAGAAAACAAAATAAAAAGGAAATAATATGAATTTTTTCGATATCAGTTATTATATTGGAAAAAAAAATCTATGTTTGGGCAAAGAAAATCCCGTTATTACTTGTGGCATGTTAAGTGTTAATATGAAGTTTTTGGATCTGTATAACATATTTAAGTGTTAATTTGTATGTTTTTGGTATCTGTATAATATATTTAAGTGTTAATATGAAGTTTTTGGTATCTGTATAACATATTTACTGAGATATTCTAAGACTATATATATATATTTGTGAATTATACCCTTAAAGTTCGTTTCGCATAGAGAATATTATAATTTTTTCTACAATGGTATTTTATAGCTCTCCTTTCGAATAGAGAATATTAGACTTTTTCGACAATAATATTTTATAACTCAAATAAGATATATTTGAATTTGTAGGAATCAAGAGTTTCAAATAACTATTTACTAAGTAAACTTGACAAATAAACTCACTTTAGCGAGAAATACATTAGATTGAAAATGCTATAGTGGCAAAGAAAACAATAAAAAAAACCTATAGCCAACTTAAAAAATTCTACATTTTAAGATGGGCGGTCGTTTTTTCATCAAACGACCTAAGAAGATATTAAGAAAATGAGGGTAGAATGAATTAATAGAGGTGTAGCATGTAAGTAGAAATTGATAAAACTCTGTTAAATGTCACATATTTGAATGTACGAGTTTTTATCTGAGAGAGGAAGTAGTAAAGTAGAAATACCGATAAACAAGTCCGTGTGACAATGAAAAAACAACAACTACAAGAAAAAACAGAAAATGAAGTTAAAAGTAGTATTTTGTGGAAACATTGGCGTTGCTTAAAAAAAATCAATCCATTAATCAGCTTGGACTAACATACTTTTGGTGTGAACGTGCTTTGTGGTCACTATGATATAGGTCCAACTTATGTCTCTTTGGTTAACTTGTGTTAAGGGTTACTGATGAGGAGTTTATTTATCATAGCTTGGACTGTTTTAAATATAAGTTTGGTTACACGACGCAGTAAGTCTAAAATATAACACTAAATTAGCATTAACTATCATACAGAAACTTACTCCAAACAGCTTACTTTACGATTAATTGAGGGTATACTCCTTTCAACACACAAGTTAACTTTAAACACAAATTAACATGGTAGCACTGTTTTAGTAGTACTTTAACGGATGAAGGATTGCTTTATTGAATCTACTTTGGAGTCACACTTCAGTGGACTTGTACTTATTAATGTGAAAGGATTATCAGAGCAGTAGTTCGATGAAAAATTTGAAATCATAAAGTGAATAATACCAAATAAACAATGAACGAATATTATGTTAAAGAATAAAGTAATTCACATTTGTGGTGTCGTTTTTTTTTTTTTTTAGTGAATAGTGTGAGAACAACTTTGGTAATAAATTCAATTTGTGGGATTTCTTGAATTTTTTTTTTATTGGCTAGAATATACTTACATTATACGTGATAGAATAGATAAAATAATCCATTCAGTGAGAGTACATAGTTAATAACAAATAAATGAAGAATACGTCTATTCAGTGTTATTTCAATTAGAGAAAGAATACTGGCGGATTTGTATTTCAATAAATACTGCGGAACATTACGTAATTAATAATAACTTAATGAACAGACGAAGTATGATTCTTTCGTTAGTGTGGTCAAGTTATTCTATAAGTTCGACTAAGACTCTTCGAGTATTCATAAATAAAATTGAAATTAGCATCTGAAAAATAATTTTTTATCGCGTATTTATCTAAAAAAAGAAAAACAAACAGAGAAAAAATTACCGAAAATTTCTATTAAATTATATACCGTAAAAAACTTATTAATATGTTGTAAGTCATTTACTTCAGGGCTTACAACCTAAATAAAAGCCTAAGGTCTGCTGGAGATGTTCGATTTTGTCGTAACTCATGAAAGATATATATATATGTGATTTTCTTTCAGGCTGTATATCCAAAGACAGACGAACAGCGACAGAGACTGGGAGAAGCTGTCGAAAACATCCTTTTATTCCGATCGTTAGATGAGGTAAATATTTTTCATTAATATTTATATATCGGTGAGGGTCGCAGGTTCGAATCCCCGTCTCACCAAACATGCTCCCCCTTTCAGCCGTGGGGGCGTTATAATGTTACGACCAATCCCACTATTCGTTGGTAAAAAAAGTAGCCCAAGAGTTGGCGGTGGGTGGTGATGACTAGCTGCCTTCCCTCTAGTCTTTCACTGCTAAATTAGGAACGGATAGCGAAGATAGCTCTCGTGTAGCTTTGTGCGAAATTCAAAACAAACAATTAACAAATTGGTAAATATAAGTTAGCTCAAGTTTGTGCAAAAATATTATTATACTATTGCGAATTGATTTGTAATTAGATTTGCCAAACTAGCATGGAACGTGGAAAGAAAACAGAACATTTGTAACATCAAAATGTAGTTACCATTTGTTTGGTTCTCCAACGAGAGTGTAAAATAACTTAGAACTGTCTAAAGTTTTTACAAAATTATATAGACCTGACTTTGAAGATATTAATAAGTAGAAATATGTTATTAATCGCGTTATAATAATTAATTTAAAAATCATTAAGCCAGAATTTTAGTTGATATTATATGTTATATTCCAAAAGATGTATACTTATTCTATGTATGGCATCCTGGCTTCTCATATCACATAAGGAAAGCTGTAACACTGGTTAATTCTTAATCTCCTGACAATTACATAGAGAACGATTGATCAATCAATTCTTTAACACTATAAAGAGAGCGCTCTAGTGGTAAAAAAAGAAAATTAAAAATGTTGAGATGAATTAAATTACCCCAATATAAATAGGGCTTGACATTCGAATTTTAGTTTGACTTAAGACTAGATCAATGGAAACATGCAATATTCCTCCAAGATCAATGTAACCGAGAGGCGTGGTCCAAACACGAGATAAATTAAATCATAAACTTACCTTCTCCTTATCTGATCTAGTAATTACATAAATTAGTGTACACAGCGTGTTCACAAGTAAATAGACACCACCTTTTCAGAAAAATGAATTTTTTTAGTCATATTTACATGAATTGATATATTTATAATTTAATTAATATCTAGTAGATCTTCCTTTCGCTTCGTGGAGTTCGTTGATCCTTTGGGGCATCATGAGAATCATCTCATCAATTTTAGATTGTGGGATTTTCGCCCACTCTTGCTTCAAAACTTGGAGTAGATCGCTCTTCGAAGTTGGTTTTTCCGGTTGTTTCTTG
>NW_013670237.1:82308-85929 GCF_000517525.1 Limulus polyphemus
TATATAATTTACTTTTCTTCTTTCAGACCACAAAAGAACCCCTGCCCCCTTTCGATGGCTCAGCTAGAAGCTTGAGGAATTATAATTCTAAAAAGCGGGGTTCGATACTCGCAAATGGGCACAGTGCATATAGCCTATTGTGTACTTTGGCGGTTAAATGTGAAAGAAGTAGACTCAAAAAAATATAAATTATTTCTTCTGATGTGGGTTCGACTCGAGTTTGATTTTCAAAACTTGTTCTTATTTTATTACGCATGGTTACCGTAGTTTATTTTTATAATCTTCCTGTAACAGCTTCGATACAACTGGTTTAGTTTCAGAAAAAACATTACTCAATTTTAAATACACCTTGGATCTTATGGATATATATAAAAAAAGTACACAAATAATTTGTTATTTAAACAGATCTCATGCCTAAAATGCAATCAGAAGAACTGATAATATGAATATTACTATAAGCAAGAATACTACTAAATGCTGCGCTGTTTGTTTTACTTTTTCAGCAACAAATGCAACAAGTCCTGGATGCCATATTTGAAAAAAAGGTGAGTATGTTCGTTTCTGATATAATTTTATTTAAATGGAAATGAGCTGGCACAAATATTGCATTTCTCCTCATCCTGAACATCGTGCACGGAGATTGTTTTTTTCGGTAATATTCAGTGGCATCATAATAAAAACGTTAATTGTTGATCATTTTTTTACGTATTCAGTACAGATCTAATTTGCATATACGATAATTGAACCATCATCTGTTTAATATATATATATATATATTCATTGTAGACGTATATAAAAATGTCGATTGTTTTTTTTTTATCCTTGTGGATTTAATGAGGTTAATCACATCCTTATGGATTTACTGAGGTTAATCCCATTTTGTGAGGACGATCTTCCAGGTTTCTGGAGCCACTTCCCGCATAGCGCTTAGTTTCATAGTCAGGATTACATAATTCTGCTAACACTAAAATTTCCATTTTAACAAGCTTCTGCAAGAGACGGTGAGACCAATCTTTAAGCACAAATTTTGATAAACTTTCCATATACTCCCCACTGAACGTAAACATTAATTTTCAACGTCAGCGTTAATCATATTACGTCACAAAAGACAGTTGGAGCTGCGTCGGAGAATTTGACGAATCCTCTTTTCCGTGAAAGTATGTGTTGATTTAAAGTAATGGCTAGAAGCTTGGGACCTTTTTCTTTCTGAGTTTTATTGGACTTTAAACTTGTGTGTGTCGTCTTGTTAATGGTAACTAGAGTAATGGCTAGAAGCTTGGGACCTTTTTCTTTCTGAGTTTTCTTGGACTTTAAACTTTTGTGTGTTGTCTTGTTAATGGTAACTAGAGTAATGGCTAGAAGCTTGGGACCTTTTTCCTTCTGAGTTTTCTTGGACTTTAAACTATTGTGTGTTGTCTTGTTAATGGTAACAAGAGATATACTTAGTTTAATTCCAATGGTTTACGAGAGTAAGAAGGAGTAGCTTTGCCCCTGATCGTCTTGAATGTGGTCTTCTACACTCTACCGGCTAAATTTGTATGTGTTACCATAGAGAATATCAAAGACTTCCTTTTTTGAAACGTCGTGTCCTTTGCTTCTACATCGTTTAGCCATAGAAACATTAAAGACTTCCTTTTTCGAAACTTTGTGTCCTTTGCTTCTACATCGTTTAGCCATAGAAACATTAAAGACTTCCTTTTTCGAAACTTTGTGTTATTTGCTTCTACATCGTTTAAAAATCTCGCTATATGATTCTTCTTCTTCGAAAAGGTCTGTGACATCATCCCCCAGGCATAAGTTTCTCCGTGACAGTATTACACAATCGAATGGTTGCAAATTCGCCTTGAACCAAATATATAATGCTAAACGTGACGCCACAGCTCACATCTGCGATTAAATGCCACCGCATTAGCATTTGCAGATATTTCGTATAAAGCATTATTACCTTCTGTATTGATTTCAGATTGAATTTTAGTTCTTGTTTAATATTTTCCTTTTAATTATTTCTTCAATAAACAGAAGAATAATAATTGTCTAATATAATATAATAATTATGTATAAATCCAGTTATTAGACTACTGATTGAGAATTGTTCGTAGATTCACAGTTGGCTCCGTAATTAAATAAACAGTTTATGATGTTTTTTTCTTTGTGAAATTATTACCTACTGAACAATGATAAAATAGTATTATTATTATTTTATACAAAAGAGGTCAGAATTGAAACCTTTTAACAGTTAGTTAAAACATTAAGTACTAGTATGTTAGGCCTCGGAATTTTTAAATTCTGAATCAGTTGATCAACTTTGTCAACACTTTTACATTAGGAATAAAGAAGACTATTAAGGATGAATACAGTCCAAAGCTACACTATCGTCGAAGTAACATGTTTTTTGTTCTGACAGGTGGAGCCTGGTCAAGTTGTGATAAAGCAAGGTGATGACGGTGATTATTTCTACGTCGTACAAAAGTAAGCAAACATCGACTAGAATTGAAATTGTGTAAAATGTTATTAAAATTTAATGTTGAGACAATAGAGCATTAATATTTTATAGCGCTGTGAAGTTTTTAACAATGAATGAGATAACTTAAGTACTTCGTTTAATGTACACTTACATATATTGGCATAAAAAGTATTTTATTAATAAAAACCCCTAACGTTATCCCTGCCTCCTAAGACAAATTCAGTCTTCCTGCAGTCAGTGAATCAATCAGTTATGGTGTCTCCTCCAGTTCTGAGGATCGACTTGGAACCAGTGACCAAATCAATCATGATTTCTATCTTATTTCTAAGGGTAGATCTGCAATCAATGAATTAATCAATCATGCCATTTTCGACGAGCAATAAGTGAATAAAAGTTTCCAAAACCTACACCGATTAATGAGTGCGTAAGATCACGTATGTTTTGAAATTAAAAGTTGTTCAAATTAACAATATAATTTTCTTGAAAAAAAAAAGGCAAAACATAGGTAACTTGTAGGAAGATAAAAATGAAATAAACACTAGTATGTAAACACACTGACTGTAAATCTGATGCACGTGTTTTCAAATGTTTGACAAGTTTCTTTCTTTCGAACCCATTCCTGAACTTGTACATCATATGTTTTTACTTCTCACGCACATTGTCCTTTTTAACAGCTAAGACATTTGACATAAAATGCATATATATATATCAGATAATATAAAACAGTTATTATAGTTTACATGTTTTAGACACGTAGCTGTGAGGGTTACTCCAGATATGGCGGCAATGATATATGTTTCGTTAGAAACATGGTCAGCTTGTGTAGAGATAAAAATTACACATTGTTTAAACCATGGCCTGGTTATATTTTGATCAAAACGAAAAATGCATTGTTTGAATTCTGGCCAATTTGTGTAAATATAAAGACTGTATATTTTTAAGCTGTAACCTGATTTTATTAAGGTTTAAATATTGGTTTCTTTTAGCGGCGTGTATAATATATATGTGAGCACCGAGGAGGAAAAGAACAAGTTAGTGGGAACGTATGAGAACAGTGGGAGTTTCGGTGAACTTGCACTCATGTTAAATAACATGCCAAGAGCTGCTACCATAGAAGCTGCTACAGAAGGATCTCTCTGGGTTATGGTAAGAATTAG
>NW_013670237.1:86929-90693 GCF_000517525.1 Limulus polyphemus
ACTTCGTAAAGCTCTAGTATTAATCTTTCCATAAGTTTAAACAACAGAAATAAATTCTACCAGAAATATGTTACTGCTCATTATGTAGTCTAGAAAAGTGATACTGTTTTTTGTTGTTGTTTTTAAAAAGAAATATGATTTCTTAAAATTTCAAAATGTATTTGCTGCTATGAAAAAAAGAGGTTTTGTTGCATTTCCTTCTTTCAAATTGACTTAAAGGCTGTGAACTTGGGATGTGGTGTTAATGTACGTTAATAGTCGTCATGTGGCTTGTGTTAATTTAGTCTGAGATATATTAACGTATTTTCAGAAGCAATATACAAAAAAACTATGCTAAAGGTATAGTGCCTGTAAAAATCAAGTGTCATGAATGAACATTCTAAAAAAGCTAAATACCTTTTAATACATGAAAAATGCAGTTTTGGTTCAGAGCTTTTTGGAAAAAAAAAATATCATTCTTAAAGACAAGAGATGGAACGGCCACTCAAATACAAACGCTTTATTATTTGTTCTTAGGTTTATCGTTTTTCTATTTAAATTTATGACGAAATTAAAGCTGTTTTCTTGATTCGAGTGGGTTTAAACTTGGGTTGAAAATAGAAATAATTTTATTTTAACCTATAAAGAAACAGGAAAAACTATTGTGCTGCCGATAAGGGTTGTAATAATGGAGCTATTTATAACGTTGTTTTGTAAACAAGAAGCCAAGCTAAATTCTAAAATTAGCTACCAATAGACCTGCGCATAGCCTGGTGGTTAGGGTTCTAGTTCACGAGCTGCGAGATTGAATCTCGTCACCGAACATGCTTGCGCTTTCAGCTTCGGGGGCGTTATGTGACGGTCAATCTCAATATTTGTTGGTAAAGAGTAATTCCGGAGTTTGCGGGGGGTGGTGGTGTCGACTATCTGTCTTTCCTCTGGTCAGTCACTTCAAATATAGGGACAATTAGCGCAGTTAGCTCTCGAGTAATTATGCGTGAAACTCAAACAAATAAATACAAGTAGAAAAAAACGAAACACTGAATTCCCCAGGTGTGTTAGCGGTATGTTTACGGACTCACGACGCTAAGATATGGGGCTCGATACCTATGGTGGGCGCAGCACAGATAGTTCATTGTATAGCTTCGCCTTTAACAATAAACAAATACATCAAATGAAATATCTCTGTACAATTTTGAGCGTACAAGTTGCCCCTGTGGTAGAGCTTAGAGTTAGGAGATGGCGATCCGGGTTCGAATCCATACATTAGCACAAACTATTCCTAGCATTTTAAAAGTGTGTGTGCGTTATAAGAGTGGGTGTGGGTGGTAAGGTGGTGCAGATAGGTTGTCTTCCCTGTGGTCAGTAATTAAAAATTAGATACGGTAGCCTTTGAACCTATTGCCAGAAATATAATATAAATATTAACACTGTACAATGTTAAATATCATCAAATGTTTACGTGACAAATGAATAAAAACAAACAAAACTCCAGGTATTAAATTGGAGTGATATTTGTTTCATGTTGAAGTATATGTGTTTATAGATTATTACAATTTGACAATATTTTTAGAGTCGGCAAATCTTTAGAAAGATAGTCCTGAAGAGTGCCTTCAAAAAGAGAAAGGAATACGAGACACTCTTGGAGAAGGTGCCGATGTTGCAGTCTTTAGAGGTAGGATTGACTTTCTCTATTCGGTAAAATAAAGGTGTGATATTTTCTCACTTGATTAAAGGTGGAAGTGATTTTTACTCTAATCGCTAAGGCGCTAGAGTTACAATCTTCTACTCTTATTTTTTATCAACCCTATCAAAATAACCCCTTTTATCTAATAAGAGACATGACGCACCCTTTTAAGGGTCTATAAGAAATGCAAGTGACCTTTTCACACTCAGTTAGAGCTAAAGGTGATATATTCCAATCAATTAGAAATAAGTGGTACTTTCATCTAATTGATTAGAAATAGAAGTTATATTTCCCAGTTGCTCCCCTCCCCACAGTGGCACAGCGGTATATCTGCGGACTTACAACGCTAGAAAACGGGTTTCGATACCCGTGGTGGGCAGAGCCCTTGTGTAGCTTTGTGCATAATTAAGAAAACAAACAATTTCCTAGTTATATAAAAGAAGAATCGACCTTTTATCATGTGGATATGATAGAGAAGTGACACATGTTTTTAAAATTTAATCCAAACTTCAAATGAAATTTTTCCATTCTCTCAGAAGTACGACTGCCATTTTTCGAAGCACTTAAAACTAGTTGTAACGTTTTGCAATTCTGTCATATTTGGAAGTGTCTTTATTTTGTCAATTGATTAGAAATAGGAGCGCCTCTCTCTCTCTCTCTTCAAAGTGGCTTTTCAAGATCGATTTAAAAAATGTATGTCGAGCTTTTCTTATCGCTAATACGTGATAATAACACGTCTCTAATCGATTAACTCAAGGAATAGCCTTTCTTCGATCTTATCGATAATTCACTCCGTACGTTATTACTAGTTGCGGTTTAATGAGTAACAAGTATGATTTAACTCTTTCGGAAAACATTACAATGAGATGACATTTCTTGAATTTTCCCCACACGTGTACCTCGTACCAATAATTCAAAGTATTTTTATCAACGCTTATAAAGTGTATTTATCTTACAACGTGTAAAGAATGGGAATGTTACTGGAATCTTGCAATTAAAAATGAAGATCAGTCCAAAGGTAAATTTTGTCTGAGAAAATCTAGGGCCGTCAATC
Organism: Limulus polyphemus; assembly: GCF_000517525.1. NCBI lineage: Eukaryota > Metazoa > Arthropoda > Merostomata > Xiphosura > Limulidae > Limulus > Limulus polyphemus. The sequence continues at coordinate 89,650 of NW_013670237.1, forward strand.
TCGAGTGAGGGATTTGTAGGCTCGTGTAAAAAAAAATTACAACCCACTTGTTCATGTCTAGAAAAAATGCTGATATTGTAATTGTAAACACGAATCAAGTTACTCGTGTCAATCACGCGGCATAAGGAGTAACTTACAATAATCTAATCTATTTCAGAACTCACAACTCGAATTAAGTCAAACTTGAAACAAAGGTGACAAACTTAACAAGTAAGAAATAATTTTTGAATAGCAAACAGCAGCTGAGTAAGTTTGAAATATTAGAAGCCATGATAGATGCAGTGGTGTTTGGAAAAACCGACCAGCTCCATTAAGAATTAAAACCAAAGTAAATGTACATGTGCCAATACTAGTATTATCGTGTTGTAACATTGTAAAAAAATAAGAAGGAAACAAAAGTACTGGCACAAAATAAGAAGGAAACAAATATCGTGTTGTAACATTGTAAAAAGTTGTGTCAGTACTAACTTTTTACAGTGTTACAACACGATATTTGTTTCCTTCTTATTTTGTGCCAGTACTAACTTTTTACAATGTTACAACGCGATATTTGTTTCCTTCTTATTTTGTGTCAGTACTAACTTTTTACAATGTTACAACACGATATTTGTTTCCTTCTTATTTTGTGTCAGTACTAACTTTTTACAATGTTACAACACGATACTTGTTTCCTTCTTATTTTGTGTCAGTACTAACTTTTTACAGTGTTACAACACGATATTTGTTTCCTTCTTATTTTGTATCAGTATTAACTTTTTACAGTGTTACAACACGATATTTGTTTCCTTCTTATTTTGTGTCAGTACTAACTTTTTACAGTGTTACAACACGATATTTGTTTCCTTCTTATTTTGTGCCAGTACTAACTTTTTACAGTGTTACAACACGATATTTGTTTCCTTCTTATTTTGTGCCAGTACCAACGTTTTCCAGTGTGACAACACAATATTTGTTTCCTTCTTATTTTGTGTCAGTACCAACTTTTCCCTGTGTGACAACATGATACTTGTTTCCTTCTTATTTTGTGCCAGTACTAACTTTTTA
>NW_013670238.1:0-1958 GCF_000517525.1 Limulus polyphemus
GTCGGAATACATAGCAATAAGATCTTTCTTTTACTGACCATTTACTACTGATTCAAATAATAAGAAAAGTAACAACATCTGGACTGTGCTTTTCGTCTTTGATAATTCACCTTACGCGTTTACTGTGAATGTTTAGCTACAAACCTAAACAATTGATCTAAGATTCTAATCATTATCTAATACTTGAACTTTATGTATTAGAAACATTCCGTTCATGGGTCTGATGGAGTTAGAAAAGTATTCAAGAATTGTACACTGACTGTTTTTCTACTAGACTTGTATGTAAGTTAACTTAATCTTGACAATTCATGAAACTTCCCACTGGGAATGTGGTCATGACGAGAGAGGTATTCCAGAGTAGAAAGTACAGATGTTTCCACGCTATTTATACAACGATGCAGGGACTTGTGAATACATGTGCAAAAAAAACAAAAACAAAACCAGAATTGCGTGAAAGTTAATTTAATCTTGACAGTCCAGATTTTTAACCCACACAACTTTTTTCTTTAAAAACACGCCTATACTATAAGTGCTTCCTACTGCCTTGACAAATGGGGCCATGCCTCTACAGGTAACGGTGTTCTCTTTCTCTCTCTCAGTTGTTAGTATTAGTTCAATTCTGTAGGACATTGTTAAACCAAATAAAAGACACAGATCCAGAAACTACATCTAAATGCTACCCCTCGGATAAACTAGAAAAACACAGCCCAAATTGCAAGACAATGGACAATACTGTTATTTTTTTTTACGTGTCTAAACCATTACACTCTCGAGAAGTTAGGCTTTTGTATAGATCTGGAGAGTTATTCCTATTATACCACCTAGCAACGTGCACATAGCAACACGCGTTGATGACGTACGAGTGAGATACATATTAGGTCAACGCTCTTGGCACATTATAATTATGGATGTTATAGATGTAGACGCGTATCCAAACAAAAACTGAGTCCAAATTTGGATCTAATAAAGATATAAATAATATATTTGTTCATAATTTGGTTACAGAGCGATTTAATGTAGCAACGTATTTACTAAATATACCATTTTATGTTTATCAAACATCGAAATTCTTATTGTTCAAAGAATAATAAATGTATTTAAAATTGAAGATATTGTCAGAGTTGTTTGCGTTACGTAGGTAAAACTATAATTATCAATAACTGATATTACGTCTTTGATGCTTCACTTAAATTTGATTGAGTCACGTCTATAATTATTATAGTCACGTTCTTTTAACGAATCACGTATTACATCTAACATTAAATACTTGTTATTCGAAGTATTTACTGAACATGTATCCCCAGTCATACAAAAACTCAAAGGAGAACTGCTTGGCTGGTAAGCTAAACATTCATAATTTTACGAATTCTTTCCATTGATTGAGAGTGGCGAGTTTATTCAAGAGTTATCAGACTACCTCTGTAAAAATGGTTAAATGCAAATATTATAGTTATTACAGTTGTAGACACGTATCCATACAAAATAACATCATTGTCCAAATTGGGATCTAATAGAGATATTAATGAAATATTTGTTCATACTTTGTTAGAGGGCAATTTAGTATTAAAAAAACGCGCGTGCTAGATATACCTTTTCATGTAGGCTTCTAATAAGATATTGCTGGTTTATTTGTTACAGGGGCAATTAAATGTATTATTAGATATACAGTTTTATGTATACCAAATACCAAACTTCTTATTGTACTATGATTAATAAAGGTTTTTAAAAATGTTTCAGAGTGATGGTCCTGGTGCCCCAAGTTGATCCATATTCTTTTTTTTTTTGCTCAATTCCATTAAGTATTAGTTCGTCAATAAATTAATGTGGCTATTTTTTAGTATGAAAAAACCCGAACTTATACATCAAAGCAAAACATTTATTAAATGAAATAGTCTCCATTCTTATCGATTCTTATCCATTTTCCATCTTATAATCAGGTTGTTCATGCCCTGAATAAA
>NW_013670238.1:2547-12101 GCF_000517525.1 Limulus polyphemus
CCTGTGATGTCCCACCAAGTGTAAGGCATCACTTTCTATGGATGGAGTCCAGGTTTTGGGGTCGGAAGTGTTTTTTGTCTAGGACTGAGTCATTGTTTTGGACGTTTAATATTCACATAGAGAATCCATTTTTCATCACCAGTGACAATTCTGTCCAAAAATGGTTCACGTGCCAGAAGAGACGAAGCAACGTTCACACATTGGAAACATGATCATCGGAGAGTTCGTGAGGCATCCAAACACCTTCTTTATGGAGTTTCCCATATTCCTTAGATGTTTACGGATTGTTTCATGAGAGGCATGCAATTTCAGGGCCATTCCACGAGTGTGTCGCCTTGGGTTAGACTCAACAAGTCTTCAGAACATAAATTCCAACATGGCGGCCCCTGCCATCACAGTTTTTAAAGCTAAAGTCACCTGAACCATCGATGACACTTACGAACGTTCAAAACATTTCCATAAAATTATTTGATATTCTTTGTGGCTACAAATGCGTTGTTTCCCTTCTTGTATTCAAACAACATTACATGCCGAATGTGTTTCTCTTCGCGTGCCATCACTATAAGGGATTAGAGTGTACTAAACATAACACATTATACAGGCTACACTAACGTGACGTTTAGGTGGTTCGTTTAACTATTATACGTCATGTACGTTTGTTGTTTTTTTTGGGGGGGGGGGTAATGAAAGCGTTCCAAAACGCGACATTATTTTTTTGACGACCTAATATATTAATTTTTACATATCATAATACCATTGTTTGTAGATGACGCAAGACAAAGCTCATGAGAGAAAGTTATGTTTATTTTATTTGTTCCAGAGCGATTTCATGTAACATTACATTTATTAGATATACCTTTCATGTATATCAAAATCCTTATTGTACCAAGAATAATAAATAATCTTAACATTGTCATACTGAGTTACATTATGTAGAATATGCTAATCTTCTTGCATAATAATAATAATAAAAATTTTGTTTGGATATCTCATGTGAAGAAAGAAAACAAGTCACGCAAAAATATTTTATCACATTTTTTCACGCCTCCCCCTGGAGTAGATCATGTAATCCTATTATATCACCCAGCAACGTTTACATAGCAACACGTCCCTGGTGTTGTTCACGGATCAATCCCCTCGACATGTTATACAAGCTTGTGGAAATTGGGTGAATGTCATGTTCGTTTACTTCCGCCGCTGTGTTACCATTATAATTACTGAAGATGCGAGTTTGTTACTGTGAATACAACAATAATCATAGGGTAAAAATGAACGGCAATTTGTATGTTTGTTAGAAACTGATGTGGTGAGTTTGTTACTGTGAATACAACAATAATCATAGGGTAAACATGAACGGCAATTTGTATGTTTGTTAGAATCTGAAGTGGTGAGTTTGTCACTGTGAATACAACAATAATCAAAGGGTGAACATGAACTGTAATTTGTATGTTTGTTAGAATCTGAAGTGGTGAGTTTGTTATTGTGAATACAACAATAATCAAAGAGTGAACATGAACGGTAATTTGTGTGTTTTTTAGAACCTGAAGAGGTGAGTTTGTCACTGTGAATACAAATGTGGGATTGACCGACACATTATAACGTCCCCATGGCTGAAAGTACGAGTATGTTTGTTGGGACGGGGAAGGGAACTCGCGACCCTCAGATTGCGAGTCAAGCGCCCTGGCGGGCCAAGATTCGATTTGAGTTTACTAAATAATTTAGGATTTTTTTTTTTATTACAAATTACAGCTTTTACAGTAAGTTTTTAAAAATAGACACGATGTTTCGATCACTGGTGTGTTTGAAAATGATCGAAACGTTCTACCTGTTTTAATTGAAGACAATATTCTTCCTTAATGTAAAATCTGTATCTCTTAAAAAAAAAAAAAAAAAAAAAAAAAAGTGTTTGTTCTTGTAGAAAAGGGAGTTCGTTTATCATTCTTGAAACTTTTGCGATGTGCGACCCAAACATTCGTTTTGTAGAAAATCTTTAAAATAGCTAACTGCATAAATTGAAGTTACACACAGTGAGGAAGAATAGGCCTAGATAAGACTATAGAAGACGTATAACTATTAACTGCATTTAGCAGTTGGTGTTTCAAATTTACCCTAAATGACAGAACTATCAAGTAGATGCCGTAAGACTGAGCTATATTATTCTAATAATGGCAGAAAGCCAAGATTGACAATTAGATGTTTTCACTGCAATGCATCTTGTTCAGTTTTTTCCGGTCATAATATTTCTTTGTTATTCTTTCTTCGATTTTTTTTTTATCAATACTAAGACTTACTGCCTTCCTATCAAAGGTATAATTCAATAGTTTAGACATTCATAATGTGATAAACTGGGGCAAAGAATATTTATTACTTAAAATTAAATTTTTCAAAGTTTCTGTTAAGTTTAATTTCCAAAGGTTAGGGTTTTCTAAATGCTTGATCGTTTTACTTTATTTACTTGCCTTGTATGTACATACATGAACATTTTTCGTAATCAGATCATTCAGGAATAAAATATAGGATGAAGTTGGAATAAAAGAGTAAATAGACAACTTTCAAACCGTCCGAACTATTTGTTAGATTCAAAAATACATAACAGGTAAAGACATACATTGCGTCCTGTTTGCACAAATTTTGAAAACCTTTACAAAAGGTATATATTTTTAATTGATGTGTATTACAGCCAACAGATGACACCACTATATAACACGCGAAAACCCCACTTACATCCACTTAACAAAAGTTAACAGAGTAATCAGAGATTGCATATCTTCGCCGCTCCTTTACGGGATTACATTCGTTCGTATTGGAAATATTATAATTTCTCCTTCGAACACTCAAAATCCTTCTCAGATCCAGAATGATAAACGATCCGGATATTTTTTTTTTGTAGTGTGATGGAGAATCTCAACCTTAAAGTGTCTATGAAATTTGGTACAAACCCCCATCTCACTTTACTGGGTTATTAACCCAAAACCGCGAAAATGCCCTACCTCCCCATTATAAAAAAAATGCTTCAAAGTAATCCAGAATCCAAATCAAATTTGGGGAGGATTGTCCCATAATGTCCAATCTTGTGTAAAATGAACGTTTTCGACCTACGCGCACGGAAACAGACATACACACACGGACCGATTGCAATATCCTCGCCCCCTCCCCAATCCGTTTTTCGGGGTCGAGGGTAAAAATCTGAGAGAATGTATTCCTAGGTAATCGTAAAGGTTATTTGGTGTAATGTTTACTCAATTAAAGTATGATTTAGCACTTTTAATGTAGCGACAGTCAGAATCGGTTACACAACTGCTAAATATTATACTTCGCCTCATTTACTTTTATTTTCACTTGCAACGAACGTCTGGTCTTTGTGTGCGTCCTGGGGGGGGGGGGGTTAAATCCAGACCTCTTCCTTCCTTGTAATGAAGAAATACTTGGTTTAAATTTCGTGCAAAGCTGCACGAGAGCTATCTGCGTTAACCTTCCCTAATCTAGCAGTGATAGACTAGAGAGACAACTAGTCAATACCACCCACCGTTAACTCTTGGGCTCATCGTTTACCAACGAAATGTGGGATTGACCTTTACCTAATAATACCCCCCCACAACTGAAAAGGGGGAAACTTGTTCGGTGACGTGAACTCGAGACTCTGAAATTGCGAATCGAGCGCCATAAATTCCAGGCCTTATTCAAAAATACTAATAAAAAATAATTTTTAGGCCACGTTCAAGTTTTAAATTTGGTAAAATTTAAAAAGTAAAACATTTAAAAAGAATCAATCGATTAGTTTGCTCACCTTCTTAGATTAGCATTGCATATAGTCCTCAGAGACCCCAAACCAGTCAGTGTATAAGAGCCCTTCCCGGTCAACAATTAGAATTACCTTACTTCTTATTACATTTGATAACAAAAAGCCTTCCCGGTCAACAATTAGAATTACCTTACTTCTTATTACATTTGATAACAAGAAGCCTTCCCGGTCAACAATTAGAATTACCTTACTTCTCGTTACATTTGATAACAAGAACCCTTCCCGGTCAACAATTAGAATTACCTTACTTATTACATTTGATAACAAGAAACCTTCCCGGTCAACAATTAGAATTACCTTACTTATTACATTTAATGGTGTCGAGTTAACTTCGTTAAAACATTTCGTTTACGACTTCCTTTTTAAATAAACTGTTATGTTGTCATCTAAAATTAATTATGGAGTTCGATACCTTACTATTATTTTATCGGAAACCCATGCACCGATTTATAGGGTTGTGAATTTTATGTACAAAAATTGGTAATCGGAAATAGATTTATCGACAGAATTTGAAAACTTTAAAGTACTACATACGTTTTATTAAGCTGATGAAAATTCTGATCGATACACACTAAAACGATACGAAAAGAACGAGACATGGATGCACTATCTCATCCAATTAGTTCCTCCGGGCAACAGTATAATAGATTGACATTTTATGGTCTGTTGTATTTAGTAGCCTTTATGCACTCTGATTGGTGGATATAAGCCACCTAGTTTGTCACATGACTAACGGGAGTTAACATGAAAGATATTCTGCGAATTTTGTTGTTGTTGTTGTTCGGAGAAATGGCAAAACAATAAGAGAGAGGGCATACCTTGTTTTAGTGAAAAAAAATAAGTGACATAAGTAACAACAGTAAACAAACGCAACGCATTTAAATGCTAACGTAAAACGTTGTTCTTAATTATGTACTAGCTAAACTATGGTAAGAGACCTTTACATTCCAACCGTTTAGATAGTTTTACAAGCTACAGCCGATTGGTGTTTGGAAGTTTGTTATACATTCATATTCCGAGACAACCAATTTTACATTGTACAGCTCCGTTATCCAGTCTGGATGTGTTGGTTTCGTTTTAGCGAATCAAACGAACGAATCTGTTGAATAGATTAGTACTGAATCAAACTGTATTAGTATTAATCCCCACCCCACCGCCCCCCACCCGTTAAGGCTCAGATGTATCCAAGGGTCATTTCAAAAGGTTAAACAACTTGGGAAAGGCAAACATTTTTTTCTCGGAAACTGCGAAGTCCCTAAAAGCACAGGACTCCCAAACAATTTTGTTTTGCATAGAACTAATTAAACAGTCCAAATACACAAGTCCATTATAGCTGAATCAGGGGACTTTACAAATAGGATTGCCACGATTCATTTTTTCGGTAATCGGTAGGAGCCAGAGTTTTTTTTTCTCAACTTCAAAACTTTAATATGTTGTCAAAGATAAGAGTTTGTTTATTGTTTATTTGGAATTAAGCACAAAGCTACACAACGGGTTATCTGTGCTCTGCCCACCACGGGTATCGAAACCCGGTTTCTAGCGTTGTAAGTCCGCAGACATACCGCTGTGCCACTGGGGGGGCCAAAGATAAGAGAGAAGTCCACCTTCCTCACAAATGGGGTTCCGTTTCATAACCTTATGGATCACTTCGAGGATAAGGCCGTTGCCCCCAGATTGACTTGAGGTTGGTTTCTACAATCCATTGCTAAACAAGTTTTCTATACTTCCGTGGAAAACACCAAGTAGTAATACTTTAACTAAAAGGAATAGTTCAAGTTTATACTATTTTTTTTATTGTACTAAAATATTTGTTAATACAAGAAATAAAAGTTTAGTATATTTTCTTTCTAGTTTTAATGATTAACTCATGAAAATTTATGCAAACTATTTCTTACATCGTAACAGCCTCTTCTCCGCAAGTTTCGTTTGCTTCTTGTTAAGCGCAAAGCTACATAATGGTCTGTCTGTGCTGTGCCCACCAATGGTATCAAAAACCATATTTTTAGCGTTGTAAACCATCAAACTTACAGCCGACCCCTAGAGGGGGCTACAGGATAGTTTCTTTACTACATTCATAGTCAGTACAGTGTCTGTTAATACCACGGAATGCCAAGCCTAATATTCAATGTTATACAACTATTAGGTCGTCAAGAAATTAAGTGTCGCGTTTTGGAACACTTATTAACTCCCCCCCCCCCAAAAAAAAACGTACATCACGTATAATAGTGTAAACGAGTCTTCAATATCCATAAAAAAAAATCTGTGGTAACACCTGGAAAAAGGTTTTGCAGTGCATTGTTCACCGTTGTTAGAGAAATTTGTGGGGTTAAGCACTCACCTCACTTGTTTTTGACTTCCCATGATGGTTAACTTCTTTAACTTCGGCGTTTTGGATTTTGCTTGATAGATGGGATATACCCCCCACCCCACAATCGCATTTTGGGTGCTATTACCACAAGCTTTATCCATTTATGACTATGGATGACTGATGGGGAACAAAACTAGATGTATTAAGTGATTATAAATTCTTTATTGTTTAATAGTGCTGACCTAAATCGCCTTTTAACAATAATTGTAACTGATAATTGAGCTATTTATTTATTTGTAAAATATTGTATTAAAATATTGCTTTCACAATCCAACTGAATGTTAATACATAAAGTATACAGAAAAAAAAAATCTTGTACCTTTGTTTTGTTTTTTTAAACAAACAGCAAGCTGAAGTGGTTCAGCTTGTTGCTACATAATTCATCCTGTAATAAGATACGAAGTAAGTTTGTCAACACCTGAACAAGTTCGTAAGCCATCTTACCAATTAGCTTATCTTCAATGTAACTTCAGAATGTGGAAAAAAAAAATTAAATTCAAGGTTGGCCAAGAAGGATTACTTTACAAAGAAACAAAGATTGTGCGATCAACATTTTTAGAACAGATGAAATACGATTAAACAGAAATTAAGGCACTGCTTTAGAAGTAAGTTACACAGTGGGCTGTCTGTGCCTTGTCCATTGCAAGGATTTGAAACTCGGGTTTTACAATTGTATGTACCTCTGTAAACTTAACTAACCAATCCAGGAATAAGAAGAAAAGAGAGAAGCTGGAAAAAGAATTAAATCACAAAATAGAAAGCATTAGAGACTCTTGAAATAGAATAAAATATTCACAGAAAAACAAGTTACTGATACAATATTTGCACATAAAAGGATTCTTCACACAGTGGAAAAAAACCCAAAAAAAAACTCACTTTCATTTTATACTCCTTTTTAAATTTATTTCTAACATATAATACATGTTCAACTAGTTTACATAAACAATCAAAATAAAACTTTATAAACATTAAATTAATACAAATGAGCAAGGAGCAGTTCAAATGACAATGCAGATATGTTGCCTTTTTTTTTTTAAACTATACAATTTCCAACATTTATAAGAAGGAAAAATTTTAGGAAAAAAAAAAGTTATGTGAATACATTACAAAATTTATAATAATAACTATGGTAGATGATAGCCAGGGTTTACTTATCTTACCAAAAAATACACAGAAGATGACTGTGAGAGACCACTGGTAATTTAAACACTTTGTTCACACTATACAGAAAATGTGCAATAAATATACTGAAATACTCATAATTTTCCAAGCTTACTACCAAAGTTCTTTCCTAGGTACATTAAGGAATTCTACACACAGTTTCTAACATTATTTGATACATGCGGTAAAATTATGCTACTCCCTTATTACTGTAACACAAGTATATAAATTAATTACTTTTTTTATATTCTCACTTTATCATATCAATCTTCCTTTCTTTTCGTTAAGTAACTAATTCCAAAGTAGGAAACACCAAACGATAAACATAAAGATCGCAATATAATGGAATAAATATAAAAATTAGTTTCTGTAAAAAGAAAGACAGTTATAAAACAAGTAACTGAATTTCGAAACAAATTTGTTAAGTTATTAAAAAGATCACAACAGTGATAAATAAAAAATAAAATATATAGTTAAATAAACAAGTTTCTTTTTTTCTTTTTTTTTTAAACATACACTCTTCCAATAAAGTTGATCAGCCATTCTGTTCATTAAGTTTAAAAGCTTTGCTTCTGTATGTTACCGATGTTTATTGCATGGAAGGCATTGTCCGAGGTGACCAGCGTGTTCACCAACTAAAGGTTGCTTACACTTAAACGTTCAGTTATATTATTCATCTTAAACAAACCAGACTTTTTTTTTTTTACACAACCACCCACACAAAAACCACTCGTTACCTAACATTAGCCCACCTCACTGGTACGTTTTTTGTCTAAAGGTGGCAGTAATTTCCTCTATGGTTTTGTTCTTTGTTTCTGGAACTTTCTTGTACGTGAAGAGAAAGAAGATGATTAGGAGTAGCGTGAATATCAAGAACGTATACTCTTGAAGGATGTTCTGTAAAATGAAATCCGATGTCACTTTTACCTTAAAGTTCGTTATGAATACAGGATTACTTCTAGAAATGTCTACATAGTAACCTTACAAACTAGCCTTGTACTACTTCCTACATAATTAAGATGGGAACTAGCAGTCAAGCTACAGACGTTTTAGGATATTTTTAAGTATTCCATAGATGGACACTCAGTACATTAATACAGACCACAACATCTTAGAAAATTAAATTTATATTTTGCTTAAGCTTTTGTAGCTATGTTGGAGATTACGAATTTATTGCTACATTTTTAAATATCTTTTACAAAGTTTAAACTACTAATTTATAGTCTGTAATCAAGCAATAAACTTTTTACTTATGATCAACCTTGTCGTACAAAACTTTGTATAGCGACTTACAGCTAATGGTAGAAAGCCAAGTCCAACAACAAAGTTGGCACTCCAGTTCACAGCTACAGCAATGCTTGTAGCTATTGCTCTGGCACCTTGTCCAAAAAGTTCCCCCACCAGAAACCAAGGAATTGAGCCTGCAGAAAAGAAAGATTTATTTGACCAGCAACTAACAAAAGGTCTTAATTCAAGATTAAAGATTTACTAAACCTTTTGATTCATATTTATCGTGCATTATAATATTCAAAGTAAGAAAATTCCACAGAAGATTCAGGTTCGAATGAAAGTTATATTTAAAAAACTTAACTGTTTTATTGTACAACCCAAGTTTCATTTAATCAATCAGCAAATGGAATTATTATAAGTAATTCCTTGTTAAGTGAAATGTAAATAAAAGATGATTGCTCACTGATAATTAATGCGAATGTACTATGATGAAGAAAGGGATGTCAACACACACACACAATTCCCCCCCCCCCCCCGCCTTATTTTCCTTTTTAACATAAAAAAAATGCAAACATACGACAAATTTACTGCATACTGGAGAACAAAAATTCTGAACTCAGCACAATTAAATTTTCTACATATTATACAAGACAATTTCTGTGCCAGTTGTTAGAAACTTGTATCTAAGTGAATTTACAGAAAGAAAATGGATTGCTTAGTAGCGATTCGGTTGTGTTGTTACAAGTAAAAATACGAGTGTCAGAAATACACAGAAACAGAATCTATTTTAAGAGCTTCTCTGGAAATAAACGGAAGCTTTAATTGCTTTATATAAATAAGTAGTTACATACGAGGAAAAGAAAGATGAGGTATGTACATTAATGGAAGTGGAAAGTGTTACTTAACCATTAATGTTCTTCATCCAGCACTACTATAATATTTACAAGGTCTAACTTGAGGTATGTACATTAATGGAAGTGGAAAGTGTTACTT
>NW_013670238.1:13028-14941 GCF_000517525.1 Limulus polyphemus
AACCATTAATGTTCTTTATCCAGCACTACTATAATATTTACAAGGTCTAACTTGAGGTATGTACATTAATGGAAGAGGAAAGTGTTACTTAACCATTAATGTTCTTTATCCAGCACTACTATAATATTTACAAGGTCTAACTTGAGGTATGTACATTAATGGAAGAGGAAAGCGTTACTTAACCATTAATGTTCTTCATCCAGTACTACTATCATATTTACAAGGTCTAACTGATACAAAAACAGTCAAGTTTAGTTATTTCCTTCAAACTTACCTGGTCCAGTAGCAAACATCACCACAAACCCGATCACTAGGACGATGCTCAAGTAAGACAACCAAGTTGCGGAATTCTAGAAGGGAGAAGAAAAACACCAAACTGCAATTTTTTATCTCGAAAAGTTTAGTTTAACGAGAGAATGTTTGGAACATACAACCAAGAACAAAGAAACATCTACACGAGTGAAAGTTTATTTTACTTTCTCACTCCAACTCCTAACTTATAACTAGGTCAAACATCTCAGTTTACCTCCAAAGAACAAAGGCCCACCTGTCAGAAGCACTCAGGGTTATAGGGTTTTTAATCATCTTATAACTAGGTCAAATAGCTAACATCTCAGTTTGCATCCGAAGAAGAAGAAAGGCCCACCTTTTGGAAGAACTCAGGGTTATAATCATCTTATAACTAGGTCAAATAGCCAACATCTCAGTTTACCTCCGAAGAAGAAAGGCCCACCTGTCGGAAGCCCTCAGGGTTATAGGGTTTTTAATCATCTTATAACTATGTCAAATAGCTAACATCTCAGTTTGCATCTGAAGAAGAAAGGCCCACCTTTCAGAAGCACTCTGGGTTATAGGGTTTTTTTATTCATCTAATAACTAGGTCAAATAGCTGACATCTCAGTTTGCCTCCAAAGAAGAAAGGCCCACCTTTCAGAAGCACTCGGGGTTATAGGGTTTTTAATCATCTTATAACTAGGTCAAACAGATAAGGATCTTCCATCAATACTTTAATTATAAATTTTGAACTTCTTAAAAGAAAACCGACTTCTATGCTAGCTTATTCTCAACAACCCTAAGAGAGGAATGTTTAAACCATCATTTAAGCATCTCATTAAATACTGGAAAGAATCAAGACTATTGTAAATATAATATCAATGGCTTTAAAGTTGAGATTAAGTTTTTGTCAGCTTGTAATGCAACAATTGTTTTCCTAAGCTTTAATCTTAAGTCTCACCTTAAAAACTAAACAGATGGTCAACAAGAGTGTGATGACTGCCATCCCCCCAAGCCCAACAAGTTGTAGTGTACGACGTCCAGCTCTCTCCACCAAAACCAGTGACACTATGGTCATTAGTACATTGATAGTTCCCATAGCCAATGTTGCATACAGAGCCATTTGTTTGGTCAGCCCAGCATTTTCAAAGATTTTTGTCGAGAAGAAAATAACCTGAAACAGACGAATTTCACAATAAAACAAGTTTTATAATAACAGTTAATTAAAATCAAAAGAAAAGTTTGTGAAGATAGAGTACGTCAAATTAAATAAAACCCACTTTTTTTTTTTGTAGTGACAATAACAAGTATTTATATTGTGATTAACTACAATTTGTATAATAGGAATGATATATTTATGAAAACAAATTATCCAATCCCCTACCCCCCGTCCCAACTGAAACTATTCAAACCCAAAATAATGAAAACAGTTTACTTTATACCTTAATTGTACTGGACACAAACTCAATAGTGTCACAAAACAAAATTAAATCAACACCACCGTTTCATTTGTATACAAATATGAAAGTTTGTAACTACATTAATACCAGAATAACTTCAAACTTAGAAACTTAAAAGTGGAAAAGTCTTAACATTATTAAACATAACATTGTCATCACAAATATACTGTTACGTCTCCG
>NW_013670238.1:15422-20081 GCF_000517525.1 Limulus polyphemus
AACTTTGCGATACACTTAATTTCAACAGTCGCGCTATAACAAACGTCTCACGTGCTCGACTTCAACAATACTCAGTTCAATTACTCATTGTTCTGTCACCTTGTGACCATCTTATATATATACACCAGACTACCCCCAATCTAGTAGTCTCCCGACAATTCACGAAGGAACAGGATATTTCTAGAAGGAGGTGGCGTGATACTAGTCACGTGACCTCGCTGACGCAACAATACTTACAGCATTAATACCAGACAGTTGCTGTGACAACATGACTACGATGGATATTAATAGAGGAGTACGAAGCCAAGGATTAGTCCACATCTCGTGCAGGGTGACCTGAAAAAGAACATTAAAGAATTTTCTTTTTTTATATATAAACTTAGTTTAATAACATTGCTTGGAAGACAATTCTAACTTAAGTGTGTCACTACCACCCTCGTGGATCAGTGTTAAATACAACTTATGGTCCAATACACAGTGAACAATAATTTTTTTTAATAATTTCATTTTAGAAGACTGTGTATTGAAGTTTCAGTTCATTTACAAGAGAAGTTTGTATGACCAATTTAGGTCGTTGTTTTGGATAGTGACTGTAGGACTGCAACATACAGAAGCTGACACTCGAAACAATCATTTAAAAATGTACATTTGTTTTTCTTTGGCTATTAAACCTAATTAACAAACAGTTTAAATTTAGGTATACTAAAATGAATTTTACAAGAGAACCAAAACTTACACCAACAGCAGTCCAGAAGATTCATTTAACACAAGATTAAGTCTTTACTCAATATCTCCCTCCCCACCTCCCATATGTTATGCATACGTTTTTGGTCCTTACCTTTGGGATTAATTTCATCGCTTCGTATTCAGTTTTCATTTCTTCCATTTCATCGTGAACTTCGGGAGTTCCCCGAAGCCAAGTCAGAGCTACCAACAAAATGTAATGTTAGGCATTCCTACAGCAACACATTAACAATGTGATCATAAAGAACCATTGTCGGAAGTCACGAATATTCACAGGGATAAACTAGCTCAAAATAAAAAATACTGAAGCTAAGATTTGCAGAGAAGAGTGTAGGATTGAAACTGTTTACACTCCAGAAAACAGTAATTCTACTCACAACCAACATTTCAATTTACGTTTCATTTGTAATTGTTATACACATGTTATTTTTCGTTTATCAAATTGTATTTGTATGCAATATTGTAATCCTTCAGAAAGCTGTAAACCAAAATGTCAGATTTTAAACAAATTTCCTGGAGTGAGATTAGTTTGTTTACTTTTTTTTTTTTTGTGGTAGCTCAAATAGTTCAGATCAATAAATTTAACAGTGTATCAGCTGTGGATTAAACTACAATAAAGTCACAAAAAATTCAAGGTACCAAATATTAGCAATATTTCAAATACATTAAATTCATCACTGATACAAATTACGCGTCCTGAGAACAAACAAAAAAGTGAACTTAGTTGACTCGATGTCAAGAAATTAATGGCACTGATAATATTTTTGGAACATCTTCAGTAATCCAGTTTTCATTTACTTAAAACTAAACGATGACAATAGTACATGCTACACTTAATAACTCCAATTTTAAGTAACCTTAGAACTTTAAAAAATAAAGTAAAGATTTCCAATTATTTCTACGGTAGTGGAACACTAAGAACAAACAATAATCAATTTTGAGGATAATTAATACAAGTCACACCCTTAGTGATAATTACATGAAAAAAATGCTGGTTTCCAAAATCTGAGATTAGTGTATATCTGTTGATAAAAATATCTGGGATATTAAAGAGAAGATGGTGTTCGTTATTTAATAGGACAAATGGAGTGACCATTGACCATGATTTAGGAATAACATGCATTATAGAGTATTTACATATGTAGAGTACATTTTATGTAGGTTTTCTTGCTCATTTGTCATTTCTGAAATATACCCAACTTACCCTTCTAGCCAGATAAATCTCTTTACATACAGATAGTCCTAGCAGATTTGGTACTAATATATAGGAAACACCCCTGAAATTTAAAACTAAAGCTGTCAATACTTCACCCTACTATTTTTAGCCATTTTTGGACTCAGGAGATCAAACTCTTTTGAATGATGTATTTGACCAACCAAGGTCCCAGATTAATTGACCCTCATCCTGCCTAAAAGAATTAACTTGAGGGTAGGCTGGTAATAAAATTGAATCATTACACACATTTTATACATACAAACACACATGCCTTGGTATTGCTGGCACAAAGATTTGGCTAATAAAGAGGGGATAAAAAAAAGAATAGATTTACTCTAATCTTACCTACAGGAATTAAGTGCCACAGCTATTGAGGATTCCCTCTTGTTGTATCTTAATATACCTGTTCCCACAACAGTGCTTGTATGGGGTTATCTTCCAAATCTACTTAATTAGAAGTCTAAGATTCTGGGATAGAATCCTACTGTACCTTTTTGTGCAGCCACATCTTTTCCCTGATAGATCAGGATATATCTAGGGGATTCTGGGCACAGGGGCATTGTTGCCATCATAAAAAGTGCAGGAACAATAATCATTCCTAAAGAACAAATTATCAGAGAGTAATTAAATTAATCCGTTCTGGAAAAATACTAAAAACATCACACAAGAGTGTTATTCAAGTCTTAAAATATGCATTATAGTTTACACAGTTATTTTTAATAACGTTGCATATAATCATTTTAGACATTCCTTAAATTTATTGATCAAAATTCCTAAAAAAAAAATATTCCTTTTCAGGCATTTCTGCTGAATTTTAATGTAATACATCATAAATTTGGATTTATTAATTTCATAACTGTTAACTTTTAAATTGAACAGAATGTATTAATTAGTCCAATAAGCAACTTAACATTAAGTACTAGGTTTACAGCTAACATGGCAAGATTACACATTACTTTCTGGTTCATGAAAATAAGAACTCACCAAACAAGAAGGGCCACAATTCCTCAGTTCCCAAAACTTGAGGGATTCCTAACACCTGGGACACAAGAATTGAAATGGTGATGACAAGCTGGTAAATTGTCCCCACTGCTCCACGAAGGTGAACTGGGGACACTTCAGTCAAATACATAGGTGCTAGTCCAGCATTCAAACCTGTATCAAAGAGAGAAATTAGAACTTTGGAAAATTTACATTTGGAACATCATCTGAAAAGAAATTAGTGAATATGAGAGAGAAGAAGAAGAAAAAAAGTATTAAAAACTGTTTCCAAATAAATAATTTCCCTTTAATTTCAATATTCAAAATTTCAAATTAGTTTTTAATATCTCCTTCAGGGTTACCCACTGGCCTTGCTGAAGTTGTTACATTTATTGCTACACCACTTAACATAGCATATAACCGTTTCCTGATAATAACCAAGACTTAACCAGTTTCAGTAAATAAATAACAAATAAAACATACCAACTTTTCTATAAAAATAATAACAGTTCTTTGAATACGTTAAAATTCATCCCCGAATATAAACATTTTATGTATCAAATGTTATCTGGTACAACTACTTAAATTATAAAAAGTTCAGGCCAGGAATGTTTAAATTACTTAACCATGTATGAAAGAAACGAGTTTAAATTTGAACGAAATTAGGAAGAAAAAAAAAAAAAATCACTCACCACAGTTGATACCGATAATAAATCGTCCCATAATTAACATTTCATATGATCGAGCCATCTTAGAAAAACCCATTAGGCCTGCAGCTATAAAGACAAAGACGTTGTTCGCCAATAGGGCAACCTTCCTTCCTAATTTCTCCGCTACGTAAGCAGTTGACAAAGCTCCCACCATTCCTCCAATGCAGAAGATGGACACCATGATGGAGTAAATAATGGTAACCGTTTGTTTCCCTGGTTCCTCGTCAAATCGTTCCCAATAAGAATTTTTTATGAAGTCCATTACCAACTGTTTGGTGAAAAAAGAGAAAGAAAGAAATACTGGTAAGCATAAAATAGATAGGTTTTTATTAAAATTAATTCAATAACCTCGAACTGTTTATTATCTACCATTAATGACTACTAGGGGCCCGTTTTCCCTTTAGTTTACTAACCTACGTCATGCTGACGTGCCTCGAGTAGTCCACAGTAAATGGTTCCGCGAATCAAAGAATACATTAGGATTGTGACAAAAATATTACTTTTATAATTTTACCTTTGGGAAAAAGAAACTAAATTATAATCATTACACAGTTGGTCAGCTTTATAATATCTAATAATAAATTCGACGCAATGCCATAGTATTATTCACACGCCAACATCAATTTAGGGTACTGTATAGCAGGGCCAGATTAAGGTATGTGAAGGCCCTTTCAAATACAAGAAATAAATATATAAATCGAATATCGCAATATTCATAAATAAAAAAAAATTAATGTCGCGTTTTGGAACACTTTCATTAACCACCCCTAAAAACGTACATCACGTATAATAGTTAAACGAACCACCTGAACGTCACGTTAGTGTAGCCTATATAATTTAGTATACTAATACCTTATAGTGATGGCACATCACGAGACACATTCGGCATGTAATGCTGTTTGAATACAAGAAGGGAACAACGTCTCTGTAGCCACAAAGAATATCAAAATTAATTTATGGAAATATTTTGAACGTTCGTAAGTGTCAACGATGGTTCAGCAAATTTCG
>NW_013670238.1:20091-24030 GCF_000517525.1 Limulus polyphemus
CTTAAAAACTGTGATGGCAGAGGCCGACATCTTAGAATTGATATTGATGCTCTGAAAATGCTTGTTGAGTCTAAACCAAGGCAACACAGTTAAAAAGGGCTAACATAGAAGTTATCGATACATCATTATAATTGCTCCAACTGTATTTCTTTGGTTTGCTGACCCAAACTCTGCTAATAAGCCTTGAATAGATAAAACTACAGCGGATACGCCGAATCAAACAATATATTAGGCCTCTACATCACATATCTAGCTAACTGTACCTTTGATGAAAAGAAATGTAGAATACGAATATTTGTTGTACATTAACGTGATTGTTTGCACAATAAGAAATATTTGACAGTGTTTGATAAATATGTCAGAAATAAAACCAGAACATCTTGAGCAGATTTACATTACAACTTTTGTTTGTATTCAAAAAGTTAAGGTTACTTACATCTTGGGGAGCATTAACCACACCAGTATTGTAACCATGTTGAAACGACGACCCTAGAGCTGCGGCCGCAATGGCAAACGCCAGCTGCCGAGTTAAACCCTAGTGAGTAAAAATAAATAAATAATAATAATAATAATAATAAAAGGAAAATTACTTCCGTCCTTATAAAAGGTATCTACATTTTATATAAAAAATTCTGAGATAAAAAATTAGTTATCATTTGCACTTTTAACCTTTATGCATATCGATAAACTTTCTCAAATCACGACATTCATATTATAAACAACTAGAGTTCAGTGCATATTTGTGTTCTGTGACCTAATGACTGACCAAACTCCACTACCAAAGATCACAGGCCTAAATATAAAATATTCTGAATTTACAGTTGATAAAGTAAGGTAGGTAATAAAAATTCGATTGGTCACCCGAGACCAGCACACAGTACCAAAACTTAGGAATGCCAAATCGTGAGTCCCTGTAGATGAGTTTTTACATCATTTCCAAATAGTTTGATTTGAAGTTTCTTTATTATTAAAACAAACTTGTCTATTTCTCCTCTACAAAGTTTGATACTAGGTTAAATATTTTATTAAATTAATTCCTTATGAAAACAAACTACTAACATTCACCTAATAATTAGTATTACCAAGTTCATATACTACTAATGAATTTGAACTGTTAATTTTTTCCATACGAAGATCAGCACCGATTACTCAATCCTTAGTAATAAATTATGACAAAACACAAAGGTGAAGTTATCATTTATATATTATTATTATTATTAAAACTTTAAACTACGTTCGATTATAATAAAAATCAAACTTCGTGTTCTAATTATCACTACAAGAACATATTGTAAACAAACATTAGCGTTTGACAAGAGTAAAATAAATAACTAAAATTAAAAATTCTGGTACCGGATAGTTATGCAACGTTTACTTTATGCCTGATACGTTCGTAAATAAACCTTTACGTGTAAAGGACTGAACACAAGTTACTTTGAATTGTGTGAAACTACAACCTCAAATAATTTCACTACAAATTGCAATTACTTACGGCTCGTCGTATGTACGGCATTTGGTTTCTTTAAAAATATAGTAACTGGCGCTTATTTGAATATTTGACAATTGTTAATGTACTCTAGTCTTCTGAATGTGGTCAAAGTAATATTAAGATTAACAATTAGCTAGTTCAGTATAAAAGCATCACTATCTTCTTCAAGCACTCATCTTTACATCCTGGAACAACCTAGAACATCTATGTAAACACTGGCTTTTATACATTTCAGTCGGATTTCTCCAGGTGAGCTCTCATTGGTTCAATTCGTGGGAGCGTCAATCCTGGTAGAAATATACACCAGCATCTTAAATAATCGCGCATGAGCAGTAGATTTGAAAAAATGTCTACGTCACCACCACGCCTTCAAACGTCACAACAAGAACACGCTGATTTCGCAAATGTTCGTTTCTTTGTACATACTAAAACCCTAGCAAATATAAAGCTAACAGATTAATTCCTTTAAGGGTTACATTTTGAAATGCTAAATATGCATTGTTGGTGAAAAGAAAGAATTAAACGGATTAGTCTCTTCTAGACGTACGTATTCGTGGAGTTTCAAAAAGGTAAAACATCACCTTTCATCTGCAAGAAAATATTTTAAGAAAAATTATTATATTTGAAACTTTCCCTTCGGGCTATTAAGTACACGTGTGTATACTAAAGTAACTACTCCATCGTTCAAGTTATAAAGAAAGCTAAGTGAAAGTTAAATTCACAATAAAACAATATTATTCGCAGAAGTTTACCGGCTGTTCATAGTGGTGTCTCCGAGACTCACCATAAAATTACTTATTGTTAAAAACAGCCACCAAGTTACTTGACTGACACTATGCAGTTAACATTTCGCATTGTTAATTTTAATACAAGAGTTTGAGAGACCAATAAAAATACTTAATTCTACTTCAACTGTTACCAGTCTTTTCATTAGTGTAAAATAGCATTTAACAAAATTGGTTTATCCTTTCAGTTTCAACTAGGAATTTCACCCGAAAGTGTTCAACATAATTATTTACGGATGCGCGATGCAAATTCCCCCATGTGTAATCTTTATTTTATTTCTACGTTTTCACCTTTGATAGTATTTAGGAGATAAAAAGAAACGCGAAATACGGGCGCTTATAAACAGATCTTCGTAGGCGTGAGGGTTTTCAGTATTATGTAGGCGATGCTTTTGTGTGTCAGTAAAGTTCATACGTTTGAAGTTTATGGTGGATGAAAATAAGAATTTGTTAGCTCAAAAACAGTTAAAAAAACTAAGAGCTAATGAATCAAACAATCAATTTGAGAAAATTCAAAATCTCCACTATTGTTGAAGTAAACACAAACGGCCATCATGAATAGTGTGTCTATACAAACAAAGTTTAGCACAACGCCAACACTAGTGAATCGGGATTTCGTCAAAGAAACCATGGCAACGCAATATTGATCAGTTTTGAGCACATAGCCAAGGTGACCTTTAAGACACGCCTCCTAGAATATAATTTATCGCAAATAGAAGCATATTTTTATAGCATACTAGAGACCAAACAAATGGTTTACAATACTTAATATGAATTGTAACACAATGTTTTATTGCAGTTAATAATACTAATTATTAGGAAAATGGAGAAATGGTTTTGTTTCCCATGTTATAGATAAAAACAAAGGAATATTTTCTGAATTACTTGAGTGATGAATGGTTAGATGAAAAAAATACAATACCGTCGTCTCTAGCCTAGCCGACCATCACATTTACAGTGGGAATCTAGAATGCTTTAATTATAACAGCATACCGCTGTCTCAAGTATTTAGTTTCAAACATTGAGTAATGATTCGGTGATCATACACAAAATACGAGATTTATTAAAAACAGATTTTCGGCCTTCAACGTTTACACTAAACTAGCTACAATATAACGGTTTTGATACTAATAAATCTGTTTCAGTTGATCGTTAATTATAGCAAAATAACTCGTTTAGTTTATAGTTCGGAGCCCACTCAACACGACTATGAAAATATTTTATTGATGGAAGTCACCCAAGTTACTGAAGAAATACTGGCATTATTCGTAATGAAGGTAGTCGAGTTTTAGGGTGTATTTTTAACCGCTTATTAAAAGGTAAGAAGTAATTATCTCGATACAAGTCACGAGTTAGGCCTCTCTTGGAATACTGTATTGTTCTGATGACTTTAATCAAGAAAAGATACCGAATTGAATTTGTGAAGAGGAATCGGAAAAAAAGGGAGTTTACTAGGAAGATTCCTGGGATAAGTTATTCTACGGGGATAGCTTAAGATCACTAATCTTGAGAGAAAGATAGATCTTGGTGAAGTGCACAAAATTACCTGGAGGGTTGATAGGAAACACTTCGGATTTCTTAGTGTTATATAATGGCTGGAGACGGCTTAAATGGGTAATGAAGAAAAACTTTAATATAAGTTTAACATGACAGCAAATGTACAAC
>NW_013670238.1:25030-50583 GCF_000517525.1 Limulus polyphemus
GGGTGAAATAGTCTCTCGTTGTTCGTAGGTTACGTTGTGGTGCAAGTAAAGAGATATTGAATATAATTAAAAAAATTTCTATGATGTCAAGTCAAAACCTAACAGGTTTTACTTGGAAGCCGTATAGTTAATATTTCTTACAAACTTTATAGAACAAAGTAACCACTGATCTTCAAGAATATTAGCACATGTATGTTTCTAATAGTGTTTAGTTTCAACAATAGTGCTAGTGAGGGAACAAAGTAACCACGAATATTAGCACATCCACTACATTAGTAGTGTTGTTTCAACAATAGTGCTAGTGAGGGAACAAAGTAACCACGAATAGTCAAGAATATTAGCACATCTACTACATTAGTAGTGTTGTTTCAACAATAGTGCTAGTGAGGGAATGTGGCTAAGTTTTGTTTATAGTAGTGTTCAGTTTCAACAATAGTCTAGTGAGGGAACAAAGTAACCACGAATATTCAAGAATATTAGCACATCCACTACATTAGTATTGTTGTTTCAACAATAGTGCTAGTGAGGGAACAAAGTAACCACGAATATTCAAGAATATTAGCACATCCACTACATTAGTAAAAACCTGATCAAAGCCACGAGTCCACAGAGACTAGAATAATGCTTTTACTGAAGTGTAGCTATAGAACGGTGTATCTGTAAGTTTTCTCATAGTAAGGAACATTCGAGTAATATTGTATTCAAGGTTCTGTCATCCCTCTCAATTTGCATGTTTTATCTACGCCACTGATTGTTCCAATAAAAAAATCAAAGAAGGTTGCATATCTTCCAGTTATTAACTGATTGTTCCAGTTAAGAGGGCGTTGGTTTCAATAGCTAGGACACATCGGGTCCTTAAAAGTCCAGTTTGTAGCCAGCACTATGATCGGATGCTGCAGAAGTAACCAAAACTGTATTGGAAAATGTTCTTTGACGAGCTAGGGCCTGACCATTAGTGCTTTATGGTCATCTAAAGTGGGCCCCAATGTGAAAATAGAGGACCACTGTCACGAGGAATTGACCGTAAGCAATAGACGACTAGAAATAAATAAATAAAAACTTAGCCACATTCCCTAACTAGCACTATTGTTGAAACAACACTTGTAGGTGACAGAGAGCGAGAAATTCCAACAAAATTCTTAGCATACAAGCTCGCCAAGGCCTTCTCCAGAAACTCTAACCTTCAACTCCATTTTTATTGGCCCAAACTGTTGTATTTTTTTTAGATCTCTTGCATGTAGTTCCCGCAAATAACAAGTTTGTATATGAAACGTATCACGTAGTAAATTAAAATCCTGACTGAGTTCAAGAAATACTAAAATAAATTTGTTACACTGTGAGCAATCTTGTTTCCTATCATCCAACTTTCCAACGGTCCCGAAGAATAGGAAAAACTCAGTTTTCAGCACACCAAACTTATTTATATCCAAACTTAAACCTCTTCCAAAACACACGCACTTTGGGGTATATTGGGGTATACGTGGTAATTTAAGAAGAATGAGACTCGTCGTAAAGCCTATTTTGTCCCATAAATTCCCCCTCACAACACATGTTTGGAGGGGGG
Source organism: Limulus polyphemus (assembly GCF_000517525.1). Classification (NCBI taxonomy): domain Eukaryota; kingdom Metazoa; phylum Arthropoda; class Merostomata; order Xiphosura; family Limulidae; genus Limulus; species Limulus polyphemus. The sequence goes on from NW_013670238.1 coordinate 26,595, forward strand.
GGGGGAGGAGAATCACCATCAGGCTTTTGTTAGAATTGAGAAAGTTTTTTTTTGGGGGGAGAGAGAGAGAGAATCACCATCAGGCTTTTGTTAGAATTGAGAAAGTGTTTTGCCGGTGTTTTTGGTTAGTTCAAAGGAAACTTCTGAATACACTGAATGAATGTTACAATTTCAATAAAGCCGTTCATTGAAATAAACTACAATCAAAACAATTTTAAAAACGTATTAACACCAAGAAGAAGAAAAAAAAATCTATCTTAGAAAACAGCTTTCCAAATCTTTTGTCGTATTTGGAGAACTTTAAAAAACACACACGCACCTCAGATTTTATATCTGTAATGCACAAGTTACGAGGAATATGGAGAAAAATAACGCGATTTTATTGTTACGAATATTAAGCATATCGATATGCGTAATGGCTGGAGTCTGCTTGAATGGGTAATGAAATAACCGCATATCGATATCATCGATGACGAGGAACCCACTTTGAGACTATTAATGGCTGGAGACGGCTTGAATGGGTAACGAAGAAACTTCAATATAAGTTTAACATAACAGCAAATGTACATTTACTGTTATGTTAAACGTATATTAAAGTTTTTCCCCCGCCCCTTTTCTTCCCATTGATCATCCTTCGTCCATTTTTTTTTTGGGGGGGGGGTATACTCTGATGGACACTTCCAATAAAAAGTATATCAGAATCAATTAGTCAGTCATTCAACTGGATTTTAATATGACACATGACCTCGTGGCACGTGTATTCCGCTAGTGTCAGGAAGCCATTGTGTACGTGCTGCTTGTCACGCGGCGATTCTACGTTTAGGCTTATGAACACAAAGTCTGCGTCCGTCCGTTTGTTGATTGATCGGGGCCTAATATGATATTAATATGGGAAACAATAAATAAATAAAAAGATGAAATACCCTGTCAGCGATTAGTTATTGACATGGGAAGAGAAGACCAAAATTACATTTCCCGGGTATACTGATAAAAATAAAAATTCAGGTCTATCAAACTTGTACATTTTAGTTTTACAAAACCGTAATCTAAACATCACTAAATGTTTTAGGATATCTTTGTATCAAAAAGGAAAAGAAACAAGAATATAGTTTTAGATAGTTTACTGAGCATACATAACATCCATGCTTACCGTTCTTCAGAATTAAATGGCTGAAGTTGCGTTTTATCCTAAACATTAAACACCTACTTTTGATTCTAGCGCGAATATTGTTTCTTAATGGTACCATTCTTTGATGTGTACACTTCGGCAAAGTGATTTTTAACAAAAGAACAAAGTATTTTAAAAATACTTATTGAAATAACTGGTATTTCGCCATTATTCGACGCGAAGGGATATAAACAGAAAGAAAAAAAAAACATGAAAAGTGCAGCAACAAACGCTGGGCTTAGCGTTTGCAACAAGAGCACCTAGCAACTACGGCCAGCGGATCCTTACTTTATCTTTCGTAAACTAAGATTTATACTAACCATAGCGCTAGAGACACGAAGTGTAAATAGTTATTTTTGAAAGCATCTCATTCACAGCTGATGTGGCAAGTAACAGATTAATAAAAATAGACACCCCCCCCCCTTAAAAGGAAGTTAGCTAGATATTAGTGGAGGAAAGTAATATGTAAATCAGGATATTGTTGATATTACATAAACTTGTGTATATTAAATAGGATTTAAGTATTATATTTTGGGGGTGACAACCTCTGAGAAAGAACGGGAAGCAGCAGTGACACCAGATGAGGTGACACTCCTCCTGAGTGTATCTATACGAAATAAACTAGGGAAGTGAGTGACCAGATGAATTGGGGATGGTCTAGGTAAACAGTGATTAGTGCGAGTATTTTGGGTTGATGTATCATACAAAGCACGTGAAGTCAATCCAAAAACGCTTGAGCGAAAACAAGAACTTACTTCTATTTACACAAGGTGATGTAAGAAAATTTAACAGCTTGTTACTCACATTGTATCATTTAATTCATGTGTTACGAGGCTAAATTTACATTGAGCTTTGCTCCAACTTCACCTAGAAATCGCAAACTCAACACAATAAGATGCGAATTAGCGGCCATACCGAATATAAATTGAGTACACGAATACGATGAGGCAATGTGAATAATTGCAAACTGCTTTATTTTTCTGTGATATCACAAACCCTTTAAACTGACTTTTTTTTGCTCAAGAACAGAAAGATAGACGTACAGGTAAAACATAAAATCACTATGCTGTTGCCATTTTCCCAGTACACTGATTGTGACGTCAGTCTTTACTATATCTCGCACACCTCCAACTGTGATAGGCTGTCTTACAGCCGCACCTCTCTCCGCAGTCGTTTCCATAGCAACTTCCACTTTCTCTACGTATCAACTTATCTTTCCAAAGGTGAAAAAAAAAAAAAAGACGCCATAATTGTTTTCAACGTTCACATTTTTCAAAGTTTAGCATAAACGAATTTCTAAATTCGACCTATTGATGAAGAAAAAAGTAATTAATTATTGATTTCAGTATTCCGATCATACCTTTGTATTCGGTGTAAATTTGCTTCTAAACTAGTCTTTGTATCAATATATTTCAGGCAACGATACATAACTACCGAGACTTAAATCTTGCTTGTAAAAATGTAAAGCAACAAGACGAAATCGTTTGAATGAACCAAAGGTCATACTTTGTGGAGAAAAAATAATTTAAAAAATCGCTGAAAACCTTCATACAGACAGGAGTGACAAAAGACAACGTTTTTCAGGTTCAGCTAGACTTAAACTTTAACTGTGACATAGAAGTTAAAGCTAAAAATATCCTTTATAACTGTTTAGAGCGTAAAGTCTATTGATAGACTTTGCTCCAGATGAATTCAAATTTTAGTTAACGTATTAACTAGGCATCGATCAATAATACACCCTTATTTTGTAGTCTCTACGATTTTTTGTTGCAGGTGGTCGTTTGTAGATTTTTTTTGTAGCTACACCTGTTCGTCTGTTAAAGTTTAGAAAACAAGTACGAGGTAATAACAGTAATAGTTAACCGTATTATGATAGTTAACCGTATTATGAAAATACTTTAAGAATGGAAAACAAAGGTTTTGAATGGTTACACACAGAGCTTCATCGTTTCAGCGACAAATGATAATCCATTTCAGCCGACGTTTCGCCATTGCGGCTTCATAAACGCTATTAGTAAAAAGAGTTCTTGTACCACTAGCTCTAGTGAAGCCAGAATGGCGACACGTTCGTTGAAATAATTAGCATTTGAAAAGTAAAGGGTCGCTTTTTTTTTTAACTTTTGTCAAAATGTTTAAATGCTCTACAAGTTCCGAAAAACAACAAAACCTAGTACAAGCTGATTTCTGTATATCACACCACCCAAAGGAGGAAGTAGTAGCCGTAAGTCAAAAGAGGAAGTAATAACAGAGTTAAAGGATAAATCTGAACTGTTCCACGCCTGATGACATTCAAACAGGACAGAATAAAATACCTTAAAACACAACTAATATAAAACAAATATTACGTCGATAATGTCCCGAGATAACCAATTCATCGGTTTCATAATAAATATTAAATACACGGTAATGCCAAAAAACATCTTTGATGCGGACGTTTCGAGAAAAAAAAAGTTCGTTCATAATATTTGAACTACAAAAAACAACAATAGCATAGAGCGAGTTTTCATATTCAATCACACTCATGATTTCATATTCAAACGGTTACAATATAATGGAATGTACGATAAAACGTGCGGCATACACGTGTTTAAATAATATCGTTAAGAGAAACTATTATAGAGAAAGGCTTAAATATACGTAAAAACACTATCTTTAAAATAATAAATATCAAATAAAAACACTGATTATTTAGCGTTGGTTGATCATTGACAATAGAGAAGCTTTTTTTTTTAAATAAAGAGTTCGTAATCTGTGGTTCCTGAGTCAATAATTTTTAGTTTTCAAGAAGTATGAGGTGGTTGTTATTCTAACCGTGCAATAGATACAAGACTCGGGTGGATTAGTTAGCTTATATCCGCTTTTTGCCGAATTCATGTGTTCGTGTGCACGTAATTGGAGGTGACTTGTAGTTTTACCAATACAGGTAGCTTTACAGCTACTAGAAGGAGACTCACTCCTGTGCGCGCGCCTATAGATAGAAAGATTGCGTATCTATCTATCGGCGAGCGCGCACACACAAGAGCGAGTCTTTGGTTTTAAAAGATTTAAATCTAGATGCTGACAAATACTAAACGTAGCTTATTTTGGAGGTAACATGATTTTTTGATTTTTTTGGATTTGATATTTGAGTTTAAAACTGTTTGACAAATGAAAGGAATGATGAGAACTAGTGGATAATTTGAGACAATGTGCGACTTTTTGGTAAGTTATATTTTATTTGTTAGAAACGTTTCGTGTGATCGAGTGAGAAATTATAATCATTACCTTGTCATAAATTTTTGAAGACAAAAGTAGTAAGGACAGATATCATAGACTGTTTAGAACAAGGTTATGTTTCAAGGAATTTGGTATGAAACTTAAACAAGTGTATAAACCAGCAAGTTTTGTTGTTGTTTTTTACGGTAAATAGATGTGGCAAAGAGATTGTTTATTTTGTTTATCTAAAGAAATCCAAGTTATCATTTTTCTTCCATCTCGCATGTAAAGTTTATACGTGGATGTTGAGAGTTTAGGTATTCTAAAAAAAAAGAAAAAGTTAATGTTAGTGTTGTGAAAGAATATAAAAGTATCTAACATACTTTATATATATAATAGTGGTTTGTAATAAAGGGGGGACGATTATCCAACCATTGACGTTCGTAATAACAGAAAAGTATTTGGAGGGGTCGGACCTAAAGGTGATTCCCATCGCCAGTCCGTCTATATGGTCATAAAGATGACCATTGAAAACGAATTGATTGTCCGTTTAAAAATCTGTTCTTTTCAAACTTCAGATTGAATACGTAAACTCGCTCTATGCTAATATATTTTATTTTTTTTGTAGTTCGAATATTATGAACTAACTTTTTTTGTTTTGTCTTCAGATATTAATAACAATAGATCCGAAAAACAACAACCATATTCAAGATGAACAACATTATATCAGAAGAGATGCAGATAAAAGTTTCGGAGTTATACAGATTCCATCTTCAGTGTCTAAACAACAAATATTTACATCAAGTAAAAAATCACGTAGACAGCAGATAAGTAACAACAATTACTGCATGTTAAATAATGTACAATTCAAATGAAGACTGCATGTCATTCAAGGTTCGGTGCCGTTTGATGTGGAGGATACTAAAAGTTAGCAAGTTTGTCCTTCGTTGGAGGGAGATGGAGGGTCAGTTTAGAAGGACTGGGTGGATAAAATAGAAATAAAGTCCTATAATTCGTACATTAAAATATTAATGTCATTTGTTGTTAAATTAATAATATTTAAAATGTCCTCAGTTTCCTTCTATTGTGCAATCGTTGTGAAATAGAGCCCATGGCGACAAGTGATTATTGTTGAAAGTTTGTTTTTCAACGATATAATTTAATTGTTTGCTAGATAGAGCTGTCAATAATGTAATTAATAATAGAAAACTTGTCTAATATCTAGGGGCGATGTTACATTTATAAAAACGAGTAATCGGTGTAACTGGCACTAATCGGAAAGGGAGGGAAGAAGAACAGTCACTCCTTACATTTTTTTTTCAAATAAAAATTAAGGAATGCAGTCAGTAACATTTTCACAGATCAAATCGAGATTTGCATGAGAACAAGATAAACTAATACAAACTATACGTTCTTCAAAACGTACGTCAGTATTAACCATTTGTAACTTTGCACATTCAAGCCTTTAAGGTTATTACATAAAGTAATATAGTAATATTTAACAATTTAAAAAACATACTATTCTCACTATGATGTCGAGATTTCTGCTGGGGATGCAGAGGACATAGATGACCGTTAGTTCGTCTTGTGCAGGTTAGTAGCTTGGCAAAAACATCCAACACAAAGAATTCACATTTGCCCAACTTTTATTCATGGTTTGATCTTGCCTAAGAGCATGCAGTAAATGGTCATTTACTCAGAACCCAATATTGAGGTCACGGGTTCTGGACAAGAGCTCTCGTCTCATAAGCCCATGGATGTCTTTACTCTGATCAAGTTACCACTTGTCTATTTAATTTTACTTCAAGTTTGTTCCAACAACGATCTGATGGTCTGGTAATAATTCTACAGCTAGTCTTCCATTATGTTGCCAGTGTCTTCTATGAAGACTTGTTCCAAGCCCAAGGTTAACGGTTTGACATTCATATTCTTGACAAATTGATATAGCGGTAATATTTCCCAGAAACTTGCAATTGAAAATCCAGTGCGAAATAAAAATTTCGGATATTATGCACCGGAATGTGACCTTTGCGTGAAAACACGTTTATATGGTACTTGGTTGCTTAACTGACATCATAAACTTGTTTCTTTATACTTATATCCTAACTCTTTATGGGACTATTACATGAAAAGTATTAAAACAAACTTTCTCAATACAAGTTAGAATAGTAATGTTTGAATCTAAGTATTCATAACTGACCTTTCATTCTTTACATGTACTTTGTGAAGTTAGAGAATTCAGAGTAGTATTTAATAGGAGTCTTGCATTAAAAATTAGCAAGTTGTCACGTAACTTCAATTAATTGATTGGTTATGAAGTTGTACAATAAAAAAAACGAACGATAGAACGAATCAACATTGATGTCAGTAATAAGAGATAAGTTGATTGGAAAAAAGAAAATAAAAAAGGCGATAATTTAAGAGAAGTTACGAAAAAGAATATCTAAAGAATTAAACAAACTTGATAAGATGAATAATGGTCTTGGAAACGTACAGAGGGATTACAACAATAAAGATCGATAAAGTAAAAAGAAATCAATGACGGAATTAAACAGTTGAAAAAAGATTTGGTACATGCAAAGTTTAAGCCAGCAACATCTTTTTGCATTTGCTCAAAAATTGCAACTTAAAACACCATTAACTACAAAATATGGAATATAGTAATCTATACTAATTCCCACTACTAATGTTCCATCTGTTACTTCAAGACATTACTGGACTAATCAAGCCGTCATTACCAAATCTAGTTCCATAAATTAGCATAAATTACAGTAGCATTGTCCAATTGAAAAACCAACAGACCATGATGGTAAGGTACCAAGGGACGTCTATCAGGCTCTGTTGGAAATTATTTTCAAAGTGAATATATATAATATTGAACAAGTTATTTTTCTTGCTGCCAGCTTAAAAGGACCAGCTTTAACGACATTAACTTTCCCGATGACAGCCATAACTATCAAGCATTGGTAACAGCTTTATCCAACAGGTTTGGGGTAACACACCAGAAAGAAGTGTCTAGTCGAGTTCCAGAACAGTACAAGAAGGAGACCTCAGCCGAACTTGCAGATTTGGAAAGGCTTGCCCAGTTATTTTATCTGTATGCTTGAATTCGTGAGTACATGTCCAATTTATAGATGCAATAACAGACGAAGATACGAATTAGGTTGAAACAAAATAGGAATTCATCTTTAAGAGGATGTTATCCAGTTAGCATCAGAACTAATCCATTAACATTTCGGATAAAATAACTAAAATGCACCTCTAGAAATTATGGGATCAGATTGAATAGTATTGAAATAACTCCATCTGAGGACAGTACAAGAAAACAGAGGGTTAAGACAGCCGACTGCACAGTATGGAGGAAATAAACCAACGTACGAAAATAATTATTAAAATACAACTTTAAAGGCCAGATACTGTGGAGAAAAGCCTATATGGAATGAGAACTTCTCCAAAAGGGTATCGTAAAGAGGAAAATTAGATGTGACAAATGTGGCCATTACAACCAAGACTGAAGAATCAACAGCTGTTAATAAGCCAAGGTGACAATACCTTAAGTATGTGTTTTTGAACCCAATCAAATCGAAAAAGCAAATAACTAACTAATCAGACATCAAAACGACAGGACCTAGCAGAATTTATCGTGCAAAGTTCAGCTGGAAAAAAACGCTCACGAATCTACCGGTTTACTTATAGGAAGGAATACAGAGAAATATAACCAGTTACTAGTCCTTTGCATGACCCATTGAACTTGAAAAAAAAAAAAAAACACGATGGATCCATATAATTCATAGACTAAGAAAAGGTGAATTAAGTCACAAAACACGCCTACCCACTGCCAAGGATTGACTACTTCAAATACTTTATATGGATTAAGATAGTTTAACATTGGATCTTAAGATAAGAAATCCTTTCCTGCAGGAAGTGGGTTGTGACAATTTGATGGGTTCATATTTGGATTACTTAGTGCACCTACTACATTTCAACTACTAGTGGAGCGTGTTCTCTCTGAACTACATTGGAAGGCCAATCATGTACTTAAGTGATAATTGTACATGGTAAGATATTTGGAAAAGCACATAATGGGCTAACGAAAATTCTGAAAACAGATGAAGAAAAAGAACCTTAAGCTGAATCCCAATAAGTGCGCATTGTTTAATCCGGAAAGTTTTCAGAGACAGAGTCTACAGATTCCTCCAAGATTGAAAAGCCAAACAAGGTTAGTAGTTCAACGAAAAGTAGTTTTTAAAAAAAAAGCACAATAACGCTAGTTCCACTGGTATCTGTACTTATACAACATGGAACGTGTGATTGCCTACTATAGCAAGGCAATAAATGCTGGAAAAAGGGTATTACACAACTGATAAAGAGCTACTTAGGTGTTCGAGTAGCAAGTTAATTCCATCATTACCTAAATGGGCAAAAGTTTATACTTCATAGATCATTCAGCATTGAAGTGGCTGATGAAGTTTCAGAATCCAATAGACTAGATAGCAAAATGATTCCAGAAACATCATACAGTACTGTGGAAATTCTGAAGACTAAACACTGAAAAAGAGAATCACGAAATGGTAAACACGAGAAACAAAGTACAAAAAAGTACTAGATGTACTTCCACAAGATCCTCGAGTGTTACCTTTCAAGATTAAATAAAAACCTAAAATTAAGAGTAACAATTATTCTTGCTTTAATTTATGTCATGCTATGTTTTAGCCGACAGAGTGCATAATTCCTGTCGCAAATGGCATACGCACGCTTTACTGACGTCACGACAGTATAAATTGCAACGTTAAGAGTCCCTTATGTGAAGTCATTATAGTGTCTACTGACAAAACACTACTGTATAGTGGTGAGAGTTCTTCGGCCCCTTTCGGGGAAAATACTTCCACATAACCTTCCAGTCAGAATGTTTTAACTTTATTTTATTCTAACTTCAAATATCATAGATTTCGTTTGCAAAAATATAGACTGGACAAGCGTTTTTTTGTTTTTGTTTTAATGTACACATTTTAATTCGTATTTGAAATAGTAAAATTATCGAATTCACACACACACACACACACACTTAAAATAAATACAAATTCTTGATTCAAATAACATTACTGTTAACAGATTTTTTTTTCAACACCTTCCCCAGTCTCTACGTTTCAGTTACGCAACTGTTCTCCAGTTCCACTAACACTTGAATTAATCGCAACCTACCAGATGCGATTAATCTCGGATAATCTTCTAAAGAAATGTGTCGATTCTTATCAGAGCCACCTGCTGTAATTTCGTACAGTGTGTATATCACAACAATACATTATACTCTTATCCCATGACAAAGATGTTTTATAAAGCTCGTGTAGGTTGTTTCAAAGTCACGAGCACAAGTATACAATTTTCACAGGTGGCCTCTACCTCATGCCTTTATTACTATCATTATTCTCCTCACTTTCAATCCAGTTTTAAGTCTGTTTGTTTTTTTACTTTTACTTTGATGTAGGTATTAACATGTAGAAAAATGACTTATAATCGTCGCCTTCACACGGACGCTTACCCCCCCCCCAAATGTTAAAACGTGACATAAATGCAGATGTATCATTATTTAAGTCCAGATGATTGGTTTATGGGAATGTACTAGGACATTCGTTTCAACACTAATAATCACCAAAATGTTTAATTAACATTATTAGCATCGAAAATTGGTAAACAAACAAATGCCTCATATATAACCTTTTCACATGGGCGCCCACAAAAATATTTTCAGTGGGGGCAAACATATAGGGAGGAGGGGAGCTTTTACAGTGCAAGTCGGACTAAAAGAATGTGTTGTGTGCTTAAACACAAATACACAGTTTTAATAAAAATTACTAAAATATTTAAGTTTACATCACGTGTTCAATTTTTTTTGTGAAATGCAAGGGGGCAAATGCCCCCTCCTGCGGGCGCTCATGCTTCAGTATAATTAAGGAGAAAAGTGCTCAACTACATCAATTAGTGTGACCGTAATAAAAGGGGGGGGGAAAGTCCTAAAAACATCAAAATCATTACCTGGTAAATGAAGAGGGTACCAAGAAACAGCAAATCTGGTCATGCAACTAACTAAGAGCATGCCCTAAAATACTGGAGGTTCAAAGAAAATGTTCTCGCTCCGTATCCTCCCAAAGTTAAATGAAAGCAGAACATAACCAGTTAACACTACAAACCTAATCACAGAAGAAACTTAAGGATCTTCTCCGTTTGTGTAAGCACAAACAAACAGCAGAATTTGTTCAGCATATTTAACTAGTTGTGGTAGTTTGTATTGTTAATCAATGCCAAACTACCAGTAGTTAGTCGGTGAACAGTTTTACTCGTTGTCGAACCAAGGAGTCACTTGATTCGTGAAGTGTGCAGATGTTACACACCAGCTGCTGCAGAAAGCATAAAGGAATTAATAAACAAATTGAATTGAACTAAATTTGAGAAAACGCAGGAAAAACGTAATCGAGAAGATTATTTATTTGTATTAAAGAGTTGAAGTAAGTTCGGGAAATGGCAACAGACAAATTAATTAAAGAATTAGCGCATTGGGGTAGTTACAGAAGTGGCTACGATAATGGAGACGTTTGACTAGAACATTGAGGCCCCTGTGAATCATGACGTGATACTAGAATCCCCAAGCGGAGCGTGGGTATTTTATGCTAGTGGTCAAGTGTATCATGCTCTACCTCCTGAACGTAGAAAAATATATCAAAATGCTTCTTTTCAATAGCAAATTACAGAAAAAATTATTTTTTGCAATTCGTAAAATTTCATATCAATAAACATCGATTCGTCAATCTTCGAATGTACTGAACAACGTGAAAGAATAAAGTAGAACTTGTTTCTTTGCGAGGAAATTATGTGAAAAAAAATAATTGTAGCGGTCTTTTCTTGCAGGCCGTAAAATGACAAGAAACGGTTGCATCCATCGGAAAAAATCCCATCGACTACTAAGCAGACCTGAGCGATCTGTTGTGTTGGATGCACCCATTGCATAGAAACCCAAACATTTTTGCCAACACTGCACTGGGTTACCTTTGCTTAAAAACAAAAGGCAATGTAACCTTCGTTGAAATGAGACGTAGAATAGTAAAATACGGTTAGAAGCGGCCCACTAGACAAACATATTGCATACACGCTCTGGTCCAAGGGATGATGTTGACTGCACATTTTATACTTAACTATTTAGGAAAACTACAATTGAATTGTTTCTACGGATATAGTCTAGTATTTCATCTTTAGAACCAGATTGCAGTCATCGACATAGATTTTAGTTTAATTGAAAGAAGAAAAAAAAACAACTGGCTAGCTACAAGACATCTTAGGTCTGGGATCGCCAGGAAAAGCCATTTTCTACTCTCACAATTATAAAAATTTTTTAGAGAACTCGAGATTTATTAGCAGAAAACGAGCGATATCTTGATTTGGAGACTCAAATGGTGATCGAATTCATATTTACGTGCGTTTGTGTCACTTAAAAGTTACGATAAATCCCATGCTAGCTGCTGAAGCTGCAGTAATGGTCGGTTTAAGATATGGTTGTCTCAAACTGAAAAAACATCTTGCTTGCTGTCGTTTTCACTGCATCCTACACTGGGGGTCTCTGCACTCAAAAGTCCAAAAATGGAGAACCGAAATTTACGATTGATGCCATTATCAAAATTTAAACAAAGTTGCCAAATATTTGTTTAAGTTTTATCGTCTGCGTGTGATATTCTTGGCCTTGCCCTATATCAAAAAAAAAAAAACTACGCAATTATAAATAAGCGCTTTAGAGAGTCTTCCGACACGTTTCGTTTTTAAGACTGAGGTGGCAAACAAACACACTCGCTCACGAGCAACTAACGAACAATTTTAGGCTTGACAACACTGTTTGGTAGGTGAAATACTCGCTTGATATGCGATAAGTTTCGGGTTCGACCCCCACCTCGCCGATGATGCAGAAATACGAATGTACAGGGCAAGTAGATTATAGAACAAAATTACAAGACAAAAATTTCTCCGTCAGACTAAGAAGAAAAAAAAAGGTAACATCTTAGTATGTTCTTAAGCATAAGTCTGCACAATACTGAGGCAACCGCGGGAATCGAACCACAATTTTTTCCACTTTAAACCCTTGAACTTACTGCTTAACCACCGAAATACGTGCGTGTTAACAAGTCTTAATCTACTGTAAAAGTTTCAGTTGGAAATTAAATTTTAAAATTCTAAAATGTTAAGACTATTTAAAAGGACGGTGAACTTACTGATAAAAACTCTCCAGAAGAGTATTTACCAAATATTTTGTTTAAATAATGTGCTAGTCGTTTAATTCGTATTTAGTGGATTTTTAATCATCATATATGAAGAACTAATAACGGCTGGAGACAGCTTGAATGGATAATGAAGCAAAACTTTAATACAAGTTTAACATAACAGCAAGTGTACAACGTTTCGACAAGGTTTTGTCATCATCAAGCCGTCTCCAGCCATTATTAGTCTCAAAGTGGGTTCCTCGTCATCGAATTTGAAAGTATATGAAGAACATTGTCATAAAATTAAAAACCTGATGAAATCATTTCATGTTTACCTTAACAATAGTACAAATTTTGATAGTGAATAAAACATTGTTAGACAGAGTAGTTTAAGCATTTGTTTAACAACAAGCATGTTCAACTACGTTTTTTTTGTTTTGTTTGAAGTTAAGCACAAAGCTACACAAAGGGCTATCTGTGCTCTGCCCACCACAGGTATCGAAACCCGGATTCTAGCGTTGTAAGTCCGCAGACATACCGCTGTGTTCAACTATGTACCAGCTGCCTAGTGTCGACTAAAAATACGAAGAATTAAATTGTGGCGAAATGCTACAAGCTCTTCAAATATCTATAGAATGATAGGTTTCTTTTTTTGTGAGTGTAAAACACTTAAAAACACCATTTCGGGAATGTTGTTATTTTTGGTAAATTTAAAATAAGAATATTATTTTGAGTAAATCGGAGTTTGTTGTTTTCTCTTTCTCTCTTGGATTAAAAAAAGTATGAAAACCGTTTAACTGCACAACAAATGTACAAGCATTTGACGGAAAAGAACATTGTAATTACGAAATTAAACTCAATATTAATTATTTTTCTAATCGTTCCAATTCACTATATTTCAAAACATTCTGAAGAGTGGGCTTAATAAATATATTGCTTCACGTTTAATTGAATAAAGCTAAAACACCATATTAAGGCATGAACTTATGGGTATTTCAAGCAGCACGAGGAATTTCAATAAGTAATGTCAATGAGTTTAATCATATCCCCCACCCCCCACCTCCATGCAATAAATCGGCCTTTACCTGTAATTTTACTAGCTCGCCCATTTCACGAGACTACAGCTAACAAGGTTCTTTCACATCCCGCTCGCGTCGACTTTCTGCAATTAAGGAAACTTTTCTAACGCCATCTCCTCAATATGATCGCGTAGGATAAAAAATGATAAAGAACTCACTAAAAAAAAGTTAGTCAAGCTGGTTTAGATTACTGGATCATACCTGAAGATCAAAACACACTGTAGTGTGTCGTGCGGCAAAAAACCTGCTGCAAGACACTTATTAACAATAACGATAATTCAGCGATTTTCCACCTTTTGTATATGTGGTAATTCAAATTACTCGCATTTTCAATTGATGTGCTTTACTGGACTCTTACTTCACATACCACATTAAGGCAATCCATTAAGAAATACCAGAGATATAACATCCAATTTTGATTTAGTTTTTTTTCTTTGCACCACATAGACAATTAACCATTATGGATTTTTTTTTAATCTGGCACACCGACAGATCTTTAACCTACAATTAGGAGTCGCATTTGGTGTAAATATAAGCCACGAGTACAAAGTTATTCAACAGAAACCACTCAAATTCAACAACCGTTTCGTACATCTACACAAAAATTCACGTGAGCTATCGGTTAACGTTTTTACTACAGCTTCACCTAAGAGTAAAAGAGGGCAGTTTTCAGTTGTTTTTTTGTTTGTTTTTTTTGTAATTCAGATTAAATACGGCTGTTTTAGAGTAGCAAAAGTAAGGTGAAAGGACGTGCATCTGACGTGGTTAGGCCAAACAAAATAGATTAGCAGTTTATAGCTCAAGTTTTCAGAATAATAATAATTAAAAGATTGTTTAGCGTCACGTGATATTAGCTTAAGCAATTAGCATAAATAATGATGCTTGATACGGCTGTACCGATTGCCAGGGCCGGCGCTACAAATAGGCCAACTAGGCAGCCGCCTACGGCGCAGACCTCAGAGGGGCGCAGTACTGACCATTTGTTCTCAAAAAATCGAAGTTGGCATTTTTTTTTATGGGGGGGGGGGGGGTGCAAGTAGCTGGCCTTGCCTAGGGCGCAAAATAGTCTGGCGCTGGCCTTGCCAATTGCATAGGAGTGATGACAAGAAACTGTTAATCTAAATTCCATGGCGTTACTATAAAGAAGCTATTACCACCACATATTTTAAAAAAATTGGTTGTTTCTTTAAAGTAAAGGTATGTTCCTAAAGCACTTTCTTACTTGCTCTGGTTTGTTGGTATTGAAAAAAAAAATAGCGGTATTTAATCAAAAACACCTTGTGTAAAAAAGATGGATTGTGCGACTTCAAGTAATGAAATCAAAATAAAATTCCATCCTGCCCCAAATTCACCAAAAACAATGCGGCTTAGCTAACTAATAAACAAAAATTTGGTGTAAAATTCTTATTTTACCAACTGTTGGGCTAGTCTTTAACCTACGGATAGTGGGATTGACCGTCATATTATAACGCCCCCACGGGTGAAAGGGCGAGCATGTTTGGTGGGGGGGGGGATTCGAACCAGCGACCCTCATATTGAGAGTCGAGCACCCTGGATAAAAGTGAGATTAATATTAAAGAATTGTTTGATGATGGTTCTTATGAGAAAAAATAAATAAAAAACACGATTCCACTACTTTCGTCCATAATAGGTTAAAAACTATAACGAAAAAAAATTTGACATCGAAAGAAAGGAATGACGTTGGTTTTGTTAAATACATTTTACCAAGGTTTTAGATGTTACCTAAAGTCCACAAAATTGACATCGAAAGAAAGGAATGACCTTGGTTTTGTTAAATACATTTTACCGAGGTTTTAGATGTTACCTAAAGTACACAAAATTGACATCGAAAGAAAGGAATGACCTTGGTTTTGTTAAATACATTTTACCAAGGTTTTAGATGTTACCTAAAGTACACAAAATTGACATCCCGTTTGTCCAGTTGTGGCTAACATGGGCTCATCGTTTCATCCATTAGCAAAGTTTGTCAAAGAATTAAGTAATCTAATTTTGTTAATATAATCTAGGATAAATTTGGGATCTACTGATCAGCTAGCCTCTTGGAATTGTGTCGATTAATACCAATGATCCAGTTACAGACACTTGGTTGTTTCAGGAATGTCAAAGAACTTTGCTCTGTTAGAAGCGAGTGAAACTGTGACGCTGACCCACTAATGCGTGTCAAACGCTTATTTTAGGGACGGGAATATATTCTTTAATCAGGTTAAAAGTTTAGCTATGGGGTCTTTATGTTAGACACTTTGCAAAGTTTCTCGATTACTGTATTCTCGAACGTTCCAAGTATCCCAAGACTAATTTAGCGTAACGCACTTTTCGTAACATCTAAATTAAAACATTGGATCACAAGATACCGTTTACAGAGTTTTCTTGACCCAAGACATGCATTCTTTGTCCCGGTACGGTGACTTGTATTTGGTAGAAATCTCACGACACATTGTTAAATATATCAGTTTCAAATATTTATGTATCTTACATATTTCAACAGAACTTCACACACACACACAGGCGTCATTTTAAAGTTTTTCTTCGTATTTCGTTTTTTTCCAACCATAAATTGGGTATCATGGCAATGGCCCTAACTACCACCTTATTCGGGAATCCGAACACGGCCGCGATGGTTCTAGTGACAGCCAAGCCCGATGTAGTACTCGCGTTTTCATGTCGATAACCCAAAATTGTCAAATCAAGTTATATATAAAAAAAAATGAAAAAGAGGAATTTAAATGGTTTCTTCTGCCAGACTAATAGTCCCCATAGTAACTACTAAAAAAAATTGAAGAGAATGAGCGAAAACACGACGGAAGATTTATAATTTACGCACGTACTTGTGTTTAAAACAAGTTAGAAATGGATATTTAAACAAAAAGAACAAATCACCTCAAACATTTTAAGCAAAAATTAAATTTTAAACCAAAGACATCTTCAAAAATGTTAATTTTATATGTAGAACTAATACGAAACTATGATTTTTTGTTAAAATACAACACATTTTCACATTAACTTTTATTGGGATGTTAATATTTATCTCGGTGTAGCCTCTGTACTTTATCCCTCGGATGTGAATATCACAATTCTTATGATAAATATGGTGTCTATTAGTGCTTTAGAGTTTATACCTAAAAACACTACTGTATTTATTTGTTACCTTTCTGAACCAGTTGTTGATTAGTCCTAGCTATATCCAGAATATTTCTAAATAATTAAATTTTAAATATTAATATCCGCAAAATTTACAACAAAATGCAACAGAAATCATGACAGACAGTGTGTCGTGCGGCCAAAACAACCTGCAGGACACAGTTATTAACAGAAGTGATAGTTTAGCAATTTTCCACCTTCTGTAGCTTTGACTGTGTTAATCAAAACTATCACATTTTTTGTAGATGTACTCTACTGGACCCTTACTTCGTATACCAAATTAAATACCCGAAACATAATATCTGCAATTCTGATTGGGTTTCTTCCTTTGTTTTTTTTTTTCTTCGCACCGAAAGTGCGGAAACTATTTGATAGAAAAACACTTAACTGTTATGGATTTTTTTTTCAAATTTGGTACACTGATAGATCTTTAACCTACAATTAGGAGTCTCATATACGCCAACATGTGCAAAGCTATTCAACAAAAACCACTCAAATTTCAAAACAAAAACCACGTGAGCTAACGGTCTATCATTTTTACCACAGTTTCATCCAAAAGTAAAGTTAGACTGTGCACTTTGAGTTATTCGGATCAAAGACGGCTGATTTGGATCAGCAAAACTAAGATGTAAGGACGTGCAGATACACAAGTACTGGTTAGGCGGGGAAACTAGATTAGCAGTTTCTGGATCAAGTTTTCAAAAGAATCATGCGGTAGACTGTTATTGATTATTCATTGCCAACTTTTCAGCACAAATCTACTAAATTCTATAAAATTATCCTAAGTTAAAAATCGTTTAGTCACATCACGTGTTATTAGTGTAAATAATTATGCTTGATACGGCTGTACAGAGTACATGCGGGTGATGGCAAGAAACAGTTAATCTAGATTCCATGGCGTTACTAAAAAGAAAGTTATTAACACTGTTTTAGAGAAGAAAAACTATCATTTTAGATAAATTGGTTGGTTCCGAATAATATGGTTGCGATCCTAAAGCTAATGTTGGTTACTATCGAGAGTCATTTTATTTGCCGTGTATTGATAAAATGTCAAGATATCCAATCAAAAACACCTTAGGTGTGAAAAAAAAAAAAGATAGCTACACTTACAGCACCGATAAGAATTTTAAAATATATATTCATTCATTAATTATCCAAACCACGCATTTCGTTTTACTCACCATCATGCCCCAAGTTAACCAGGAAATGGGGCCTTCCTAACTAATGAATGAATGAGTGAATGAATATTTGCTGTAAAATTCTTACCAGTGCTATAAGTGTAGCTACTAGTTTGGCCGCCAATTTTGATTTTATTCCTTTAAGTCGCACACTCAATCCTCTATTTTATTTTTTGCCGCACCTTTTATTCACACCCAAGATATTTTTGTTTAGGTTTTGTTTTCTAACATACCCGTACTAAATTTTAATAAAGCTCAACTTCTGCAAAGTACGTAAATCGAATAAATCTTGAAAAACTGAAACAAGTTTTCCCTAAAATTTAAAATACTCCGTGTGTAAAGAAGTCCGTAACTTCTATAGTATACAAAATATCGCAGAGTATTACAGATTACACATGATCCACCAAACATGCCTCGCCCCCCTTTTAGCCGTGGGGTCGTGATAATGTGGCAGTCAATTACACTATTCGTTGGTAAAAGAGTAGTCCAAGAGTGAGTGGTGGGTGATGATGACTAGCTGCCTTCCCTCTACTAAATTAGGGGCGGCTAGCCCAGATAGCCCTCGTGTAGCTCTGAGCGAAATTCAAAAACCAAACCAAAACAGCACGAGACATCTTTTCTCTGCGAAAACAGGTCTCGTGCATCGTAGAGTAAGGAAAGTTGAGTTGTTCACTTGATCGACTCTACATCCAAACTGC
Source organism: Limulus polyphemus (assembly GCF_000517525.1). NCBI lineage: Eukaryota > Metazoa > Arthropoda > Merostomata > Xiphosura > Limulidae > Limulus > Limulus polyphemus. The sequence continues at coordinate 45,312 of NW_013670238.1, forward strand.
GTTTAAAAGAAATTAAAGCAACTTATGAATCTACATGGCATAGTCCTGTGCAGGAATGGGTAACGAAAAAAATAAAATAAAAATTATATACAAAGAATTATCGCGTGCCAGCAGTCACAAAAACAAATTGCACGCGGTGCTTTTTTTTTTTGAATCAAAGATTAAATTTAGTTTTATAGAACTATTGGAAAGTTCAAGAAGAATTCAAGTATACATTGAAATTAGAAATTTAAATATAAAGTTAAGCTAAATTATAGCTTAAAATATGAAGTCTTCGAATTCGCAACTTTACAAAATCAGATATTTCAAAATTAACTTTATTTTGCAGCAATTACAAAATACGTTGAAAGTTAATCAAATTTAAGTTTCACCCAGTAGATCCCCCTACTATTCTAGTTTGCCCCCTCAAGAAGAACTCGGGTTATAGGATATCTTGCGATAAATTGAACCTACGCGTTTTCTTGACTTAATGAGAATTAAGTTATTTTAAATTAAGTAATGAATTATGGCGTATAGGGTATAATTTACCGTTAGAGTTTTTAATTAGAATTAGGCTTATGGAGACTGAATTTTTGGATAATCATGGATTTAGGGTTAGCCTTAATCTCCCGACCTGGCCGAAACTTTTGCGATAATGGAATAGCGATTATAGGCGATAATAATGTTAACAACGAGGATGTCAAACTAATAATTCAGTACAGTATTTACGTGGTACAACTTTACGTAAATACACATTTTCTAATCAGCATTTAACAAATGATTGTCTTTAATTTACTTGTGTATTATTTCAGCACAGATCTATATAATAAGCTTAAGATTTTCTATAAAAAAAAAATTGGATGCTTTATCATACAGAGACATTGAATATTTTATGTTAAAACGATTTTGGTGCTTCAATACGTCGTTCGAGTACACGTTGCCACGTTTCTAACTGGCGTGCATCTTGGCAGTCCTGCAGTGTATTGTAGTTTCCATTGTAAAATGCTTCGCCATCTAAAGGCTGTCATGTTCGAAGTATGCAACTCCTCCCTGCATGCTTTCAATATTTCATCTAGTGTAAGAAGAGGACAATTTCCCAGTGAACATTTCAACAGTCCAATCGTATAGTAATCCACAGGCGCTGCATCCAGCAAGTTGAACAGGTTGTTTTCATATAAATAGCATGAATACTAGTTTCATTCTCCAGCTGCTAGAGGTTTGTGACGGTTGAATGAGGTATAACCAGAAGACTCATCTTGATGAACCCGTACCACATTGGTCTTATTTCCAACGGAGATACTTCATAATATTGCGTACTGCTGTCTGGAACACGTGAACGGCTTTTACCACCGACATGTGTTGATGGATTCTCATTTGTTACCAGGCGCCACATTTTACTTACCACGAATATGATAGTTGTTACAGGTCTTTCTAGATGATCCTGGTGCCACCAAGTTAATTCACATTCCTTTGTTTTGCAATTCCATTAATTACTAGGTCGTCAAGAAATTAATGTAGATTTTTTAGATGAAAAAACCCGAACAACTTATACATCAAAACATTTATTAAATGAAATAGTCTCCATTCTTATCGATGATTCTTTTTCATCTTGCAATCAGGTTGTTAATGCCCTGATGAAAGACATCACTTTGCTTTGAAGCAAAAAAACGTGTCGATGTCCTGTTTAACACCTTCCACATTTGCATACGTTTTTCCCATAAAGATGGTGTTGCATCGAAGAAATAATGGTAATCTGATGGTGCCATATCTGGAAAATATGGTTGGTGGGGGATAACTTCCTAACCTAACTCCATAATCTTGTGTTGCGTCAAGCGTGCCACGTGTGGACGTGCATTGTCGTGGAGAAGAAAACTTTTCCGATTGACAAGTGAAGGGCGTTTCTAACGCAAGGCTTGATTTAAACGTTCCAGTTGCTGACTGTAGATCTCTGCCTTGACAGTTCGCTGTGGATTGGGGGAGTTCGAAATGAATTACTCCTTTGATGTCCCACCAAGTGCAAAGTATCACTTTCTGCGGATGGAGTCCAGGTTTTGGGGCGGAAGTGGTTTTTATCTAGGACTGAGTCATCATTTTTGGCGTTTAACATTCGCATAGAGAATAGATGCTTCATCAACGGTAACAAATCTGTCCAAAAATAGTTCACGCGCGGGAAGAGACGAAGCAACGTTCACACGTTGGGAACGATGATCATCGAGAGTTCGTGAGGCACCAATACTATGGAGTTTTCCCATATTCCTTAGATGTTTACGTATTGTTTCATGAGAGACATACAAATTCAGTACCATTCCACGAGTGTATTGCCTTGGGTTAGACTCAACAAGCGTCTTCAGAGGATCAATATCAATTCCAACATGTCGGTTTTAAAGCTAATGTCACCTGAACGAACTTCGCTAAACCATCGCTGACACTTACGAACGTTCAAAATATTTCCATAAACTTCTTTGATATTCTTTGTGGCTACAGAGGCGTTGTTTCCCTTCTTGTATTCAAACAGCATTACATACGGAATTCGTGTCTCGTCGTGTGTCATCACTATAAGGTATTAGAGTATACTAAACTTTACACATTATATAGGCTACACTAACGTGACGTTTAGGCGGTTCGTTTTACTATTATACGTGATCTACGCTTTTAAGGGGTGATTAATGAAAGTGTTCCAAAACGCGACATTAATTTCTTGACGACCTAATACATGGGATTTTTCCATCTTGGAAATTCTAAATCCCCGATCTAAACACATCTTTATGATCCGAGTGTACGAGTATTTTGGATCTGAAAGGACTGTTACATACCCTTCCCAAAAATGATCAATCTTCGGTGGAACCACATTGCCAGGTAATGCCAAATATTGTCACAATGTAGTTCTCATGCATGCCGTTCCAGTGTATCTATATCGCCTGTGGTTGTCACAGGACTCGATCTGCGTATTCAATATAACCGTCCTCAAAGCTTTGTACATGAAGATCAAGTCATTTCGTGCCAGATACAGTACACGTATTCATACGATTTAGCATACAAACATTTTATTGAAAGAAATATTAGCACGTTTTATTCTTTGTAGCCTTCAGGTCCTCCTTTCAAGGCTACAAGATGAAGTCCTTGAACCAATGGCTTTTGCAGAAGCATAGCTTTGGCTTATTTAATAACTCGTTCCACGAGTTCCAATCTTAATTCGCTTCGACACAGTAAACCTTAAACACACAAGATTGATAAAATGATTCGAAAAGGGGAAAAAAAAAATATGGTCAACGTTTGGGATAAACGACTGCAGGGGCGGCGCGCGCACAAGAGGATTGAGGGGGGGGGGGCGTCTTAGCCTCTCCAAATAAACCGTTCCTCACCGGAAAATATACGCACAAAATCAAAAATACAGTGTGTGGAATGAGAAAGAAACAGATCAAGAGAGGGAGGGGGGGAATACGAGTCACTAAAAGAGTATATCCACTTAGAAACACGAACCGATTCTTCGTAATTGTGGACACTAGACAGAATAGGCTACCCTAATCTCACTCGCCGCCTATGGACTAGAAATTCACTTAGGATGTTCCTTTTTTTAAATAATTTATCCAGTTTCTTTGAACATACCGCGTTGCAGCCGAATTTGTTATTAATATGACTAACACAAGTAAAAAGTTAACTTAAACGACACACTTTCATTGTTATTTAGACAGTGCTCGAGTCCCCCCCCCACCCCCAAAAAAAGTACCGAAATGCATTACATCATTCAACAACAGTTACAATTAACTAAAAATAACGTAATTCCAGTGTTTTAGTTAAGACAAAAAACAAAAATGTAAAAAAAACAAAGTTAAAGTAGAATGCAAATGTACAAAAACTACGGTTTCTGTTCGGAAGACTCACTACTCAATATCTTAGTCGTAGTAACTCTCGCAACACTGACCAGCTGACCATACTGTCCTTGTCGGTGTGTGCTACAAGGGCGTAAATAACAACCCAATGCAGTTCGAGTGTAACATTCAGAAGTACACATTTCCAGATTGGCTCTTTGCTTCTAGAATTCGCATTCTTCTGGAACAACAGTGACAAAGATTGGCACAATGAGGTCATGCAGAACCATGGTCCTTAAAATACGATACCATGAAAACTAAACCCTATCAAGTACAACATCAACTAGGGGGGGGGGGGAGGTAGAATTTATACCAAAGTACTTTTACCTTGTTTTAGAGGATGGGGGGGGGGGGCATATTTCTATACGTAACAGAAACCGAAAGAGGGCGCGAATGACACGCCAGTCTAATTCTCGCTGACCTAACCAAGTGTTAAAGTGATGAAATGAGCCGATGCCAGATTCATTTTGAAGGATGTTACTAAACATGTAATTACAGCGATGTAACAATTAACTAAATATAAACTTAATTACTTGTTTTATTCAAGTTCTCCGATCTGAATCACAGAAACAAAGAAATTGTTACAGCAGCAAATCTTGTTAATTGTTTGTTGTTGTTTTTTTTTTTGGGAGGGGGGTTTGTTTTTATCAAACTTCTGTTAACTTATTAATGAATTAAACTGCCTTTGCTCAGTTCGTGCTTGAAAAGATGTGTGCGTGTTAATGTACAACCGAGTAAGGAGTTACAACTTTGGTTTAGTATTATAATGTGTAACTACCACTGCACATTAACATTACATTCACTAACGTGAATGTGTAACGCTTATGCGTCATTATAAATCATAGATTGGCGTTTTAAATAGCAGCACACTACAAACTACTGAGGTAGTGCATTATCTTGGGATTATAGACATTTAGTGAAAACTAAAATCAGGCAAGATTCGAACCCAGTACAAGTTTTTACCTTCAAGTTAATGAATTAGAAACTGTTTACATTGTTCACTTGAAAAAAAACAAAACAACAACTATAGTCTTGACCTTTTCTTGTAAACTTCGTAATGATACGCTTTAAAACCAACTATTCAACAATTTTAATTAGTAAAATCAACTGAAACTAAATTTCTTAATCTTGTTTTTATTTTAATCCCCATTTTTGTTTAATCTAAAAATTCGATTAGAAATATGAAGATTGTGTAATTGGCGGAACACAAGATCCTCGAGATAAATAGTTCGGAGGCGAGATTTGGTTACATAAACTTCAGTGTTTGAACATTGGTACCAGTCAACAGGCAGAGGTTTGGCTTCAGTGATAGTTTTTATTGTCTATTTAAACGAAGAATTTTCGTTTATAATATTGTTGCGTCATCGAGATCACGTGTCTATTCTCACGCCCTCTACTTTCTAGAACTATCCTGTACTTTGGCG